>NW_028113112.1:120000-137500 GCF_964234715.1 Podarcis melisellensis | reverse complement strand
TAACCCGATCCCTATTCTTGGATTGTTCTTGCGGTGTTCATTCACCCTAACACTAACCCTAACCCTAACCCTAACCCTAACCCTAACCCTAACCCTAACCCTAACCCTAACCCTAACCCTAACCCTAACCCTAATCTTGGATTGTTCTTGTAGTGTTCATTCATCCTTACCCTAACCCTAACCCTAACCCTAACCCTAATCTTGGATTGTTCTTGCGGTGTTCATTCATCCTAAACCTAACCCTAACCCTAACCCTAACCCTAACCCTAACCCTAACCCTAACCCTAACCCTAACCCTAACCCTAACCCTAACCCTAACCCTAACCCTAACCCTAACCCTAACCCTAACCCCAACCCTAACCCTAACCCTAACCCTAACCCTAACCCTAACCCTAACCCTAACCCTAATCTTGGATTGTTCTTGCGGTGTTCATTCATCCTAACCCTAACCCTAACCCTAACCCTAACCCTAACCCTAACCCTAACCCTAACCCTAACCCTATTCTTGGATTGTTCTTGCGGTGTTCATTCACCCTAACCCTAACCCTAACCCTAACCCTAACCCTAACCCTAACCCTAACCCTATTCTTGGATTGTTCTTCCGGTGTTCATTCACTCTAACCCTAACCCTAACCCTAACCCTAACCCTAACCCTAACCCTAACCCTAACCCTATTCTTGGATTGTTCTTGCGGTGTTCATTCACCCTAACCCTAACCCTAACCCTAACCCTAACCCTAACCCTAACACTAACCCTTATCTTGGATTGTTCTTGCGGTGTTCATTCATCCTAACCCTAACCCTACCCCTAACCCTACCCCTAACCCTAACCCTAACCCTAACCCTAACCCTAACCCTAACCCTAACCCTAACCCTAATCTTGGATTGTTCTTGCGGTGTTCATTCATCCTAACCCTAACCCTAACCCTAACCCTAACCCTAACCCTAACCCTAACCCTAACCCCAACCCTAACCCTAACCCTAACCCTAATCTTGGATTGTTCTTGTGGTGTTCATTCATCCTAACCCTAACCCTAACCCTAACCCTAACCCTAACCCTAACCCTAACCCTAACCCTAACCCTAACCCTAACCCTAACCCTAACCCTAACCCTATTCTTGGATTGTTCTTGCGGTGTTCATTCACCCTAACCCTAACCCTAACCCTAACCCTAATCTTGGATTGTTCTTGCGGTGTTCATTCATCCTAACCCTAACCCTAACCCTAACCCTAACCCTAACCCTAACCCTAACCCTAACCCTAACCCCAACCCTAACCCTAACCCTAACCCTAACCCTAACCCTAATCTTGGATTGTTCTTGTGGTGTTCATTCATCCTAACCTTAACCCTAACCCTAACCCTAACCCTAACCCTAACCCTAACCCTAACCCTAACCCTAACCCTAACCCTAACCCTAACCCTAACCCTAATCTTGGATTGTTCTTGCGGTGTTCATTCATCCTAAACCTAACCCTAACCCTAACCCTAACCCTAACCCTAACCCTAACCCTAACCCTAACCCTAACACTAACACTAACACTAACACTAACCCTTATCTTGGAATGTTCTTGCGGTGTTCATTCATCCTAACCCTAACCCTAACCCTAACCCTAAGCCTAACCCTAACCCTAACCCTAACCCTAACCCTAACCCTAACCCTAACCCTAACCCTAACCCTAACCCTAACCCTAATCTTGGATTGTTCTTGCGGTGTTCATTCATCCTAACCCTAACCCTAACCCTAACCCTAACCCTAACCCTAACCCTAACCCTAACCCTAACCCTAACCCTATTCTTGGATTGTTCTTGCGGTGTTCATTCACCCTAACCCTAACCCTAACCCTAACCCTAACCCTAACCCTAACCCTATTCTTGGATTGTTCTTCCGGTGTTCATTCACTCTAACCCTAACCCTAACCCTAACCCTAACCCTAACCCTAACCCTAACCCTAACCCTAACCCTATTCTTGGATTGTTCTTGCGGTGTTCATTCACCCTAACCCTAACCCTAACCCTAACCCAACCCTAACCCTAACCCTAACCCTAACCCTAACCCTAACCCTAACCCTAACCCTAACCCTAACCCTAACCCTATCCCTATTCTTGGATTGTTCTTGCGGTGTTCATTCACCCTAACCCTTTCCCTAACCCTAACCCTAACCCTAACCCTAACCCTAACCCTAACCCTAACCCTAACCCTAACCCTAACCCTAATCTTGGATTGTTCTTGTAGTGTTCATTCATCCTTACCCTAACCCTAACCCTAACCCTAACCCTAACCCTAACCCTAACCCTAATCTTGGATTGTTCTTGCGGTGTTCATTCATCCTAAACCTAACCCTAACCCTAACCCTAACCCTAACCCTAACCCTAACCCTAACCCTAACCCTAACCCTAACCCTAACCCTAACCCTAACCCTAACCCTAACCCTAACCCCAACCCCAACCCTAACCCTAACCCTAACCCTAACCCTAACCCTAACCCTAACCCTAACCCTAATCTTGGATTGTTCTTGCGGTGTTCATTCATCCTAACCCTAACCCTAACCCTAACCCTAACCCTAACCCTAACCCTAACCCTAACCCTAACCCTAACCCTATTCTTGGATTGTTCTTGCGGTGTTCATTCACCCTAACCCTAACCCTAACCCTAACCCTAACCCTAACCCTAACCCTAACCCTAACCCTAATCTTGGAATGTTCTTGCGGTGTTCATTCATCCTAACCCTAACCCTAACCCTAACCCTAACCCTAACCCTAACCCTAACCCTCACCCTAACCCTAACCCTAACCCTAACCCTAACCCTAACCCTAATCTTAGATTGTTCTTGCGGTGTTCATTCACCCTAACCCTAACCCTAACCCTCACCCTAACCCTAACCCTAACCCTAACCCTAACCCTAACCCTAACCCTAACCCTAACCCTAACCCTAACCCTATTCTTGGATTGTTCTTTCGGTGTTCATTCACTCTAACCCTAACCCTAACCCTAACCCTAACCCTAACCCTAACCCTAACCCTAACCCTAACCCTAACCCTAACCCTAACCCTAACCCTAACCCTAACCCTAACCCTAACCCTAACCATAACCCTAATCTTGGATTGTTCTTGTAGTGTTCATTCATTCTAACCCTAACCCTAACCCTAACCCTAACCCTAACCCTAACCCTAACCCTAACCCTAACCCTAACCCTAACCCTAACCCTAACCCTAACCCTAATCTTGGATTGTTCTTGCGGTGTTCATTCACCCTAACCCTAACCCTCACCCTAACCCTAACCCTAACCCTAACCCTAACCCTAACCCTAACCCTAACCCTAACCCTAACCCTAACCCTAACCCTAACCCTAACCCTAACCCTAACCCTAATCTTGGATTGTTCTTGTAGTGTTCATTCATCCTTACCCTAACCCTAACCCTAACCCTAACCCTAATCTTGGATTGTTCTTGCGGTGTTCACTCATCCTAACCCTAACCCTAACCCTAACCCTAACCCTAACCCTAACCCTAACCCTAACCCTAACCCTAACCCTAACCCTAACCCCAACCCGAACCCCAACCCTAACCCTAACCCTAACCCTAATCTTGGATTGTTCTTGTGGTGTTCATTCATCCTAACCCTAACCCTAACCCTAACCCTAACCCTAACCCTAACCCTAACCCTAACCCTAACCCTAACCCTAACCCAATTCTTGGATTGTTCTTGCGGTGTTCATTCACCCTAACCCTAACCCTAACCCTAACCCTAACCCCAACCCCAACCCCAAATCTAACCCTAACCCTAACCCTAATCTTGGATTGTTCTTGTGGTGTTCATTCATCCTAACCTTAACCCTAACCCTAACCCTAACCCTAACCCTAACCCTAACCCTAACCCTAACCCTAACCCTAACCCTAACCCTAACCCTAACCCTAACCCTAACCCTAATCTTGGATTGTTCTTGCGGTGTTCATTCATCCTAACCCTAACCCTAACCCTAACACTAACACTAACACTAACACTAACCCTTATCTTGGATTGTTCTTGCGGTGTTCATTCATCCTAACCCTAACCCCAACCCTAACCCTAACCCTAACCCTAACCCTAACCCTAACCCTAACCCTAACCCTAACCCTAACCCTAACCCTAATCTTGGATTGTTCTTGCGGTGTTCATTCATCCTAACCCTAACCCTAACCCTAACCCTAACCCTAACCCTAACCCTAACCCTATTCTTGGATTGTTCTTGCGGTGTTCATTCACCCTAACCCTAACCCTAACCCTAACCCTAACCCTAACCCTAACCCTAACCCTATTCTTGGATTGTTCTTCCGGTGTTCATTCACCCTAACCCTAACCCTAACCCTAACCCTAACCCTAACCCTAACCCTAACCCTAACCCTAACCCTAACCCTATTCTTGGATTGTTCTTGCGGTGTTCATTCACCCTAACCCTAACCCTAACCCTAACCCAACCCTAACCCTTACCCTAACCCTAACCCTAACCCTAACCCTAACCCTAACCCTAACCCTAACCCTAACCCTATCCCTATTCTTGGATTGTTCTTGCGGTGTTCATTCACCCTAACCCTAACCCTAACCCTAACCCTAACCCTAACCCTAACCCTAACCCTAACCCTAACCCTAATCTTGGATTGTTCTTGTAGTGTTCATTCATCCTTACCCTAACCCTAGCCCTAACCCTAACCCTAATCTTGGATTGTTCTTGCGGTGTTCATTCATCCTAAACCTAACCCTAACCCTAACCCTAACCCTAACCCTAACCCTAACCCTAACCCCAACCCTAACCCCAACCCTAACCCTAACCCTATTCTTGGATTTTTCTTGCGGTGTTCATTCACCCTAACCCTAACCCTAACCCTAACCCTAACCCTAACCCTAACCCTAACCCTAACCCTAACCCTAACCCTAACCCTAACCCTAACCCTAACCCTAATCTTGGATTGTTCTTGCGGTGTTCATTCACCCTAACCCTAACCCTAACCCTAACCCTATCCCTAATCTTGGATTGTTCTTGTAGTGTTCATTCATCCTAACCCTAACCCTAACCCTAACCCTAACCCTAACCCTAACCCTAACCCTAACACTAACACTAACACTAACACTAACACTAACACTAACCCTTATCTTGGATTGTTCTTGCGGTGTTCATTCATCCTAAACCTAACCCTAACCCTAACTCTAACCCTAACCCTAACCCTAACCCTAACCCTAACCCTAACCCTAACCCTAACCCTAACCCTAACCCTAACCCTATTCTTGGATTGTTCTTGCGGTGTTCATTCACCCTAACCCTAACCCTAACCCTAACCCAACCCTAACCCTTACCCTAACCCTAACCCTAACCCTAACCCTAACCCTAACCCTAACCCTAACCCTAACCCTAACCCTAACCCTATTCTTGGATTGTTCTTGCGGTGTTCATTCACCCTAACCCTAACCCTAACCCTAACCCTAACCCTAACCCTAACCCTAACCCTAACCCTAATCTTGGATTGTTCTTGCGGTGTTCATTCATCCTAAACCTAACCCTAACCCTAACTCTAACCCTAACCCTAACCCTAACCCTAACCCTAACCCTAACCCTAACCCTAACCCTAACCCTATTCTTGGATTGTTCTTCCGGTGTTCATTCACTCTAACCCTAACCCTAACCCTAACCCTAACCCTAACCCTATACCTAACCCTAACCCTAACCCTAACCCTAACCCTATTCTTGGATTGTTCTTGCGGTGTTCATTCACCCTAACCCTAACCCTAACCCTAACCCTAACCCTAACCCTAACCCTAACCCTAACCCTCTCCCTAACCCTAACCCTAATCCTAACCCTAACCCTAACCCTAACCCTAACCCTAACCCTAACCCTAACCCTAACCCTAACCATAACCCTAATCTTGGATTGTTCTTGTAGTGTTCATTCATCCTAACCCTAACCCTAACCCTAACCCTAACCCTAACCCTAACCCTAACCCTAACCCTAACCCTAACCCTAACCCTAACCCTAACCCTAACCCTAATCTTGGATTGTTCTTGCGGTGTTCATTCACCCTAACCCTAACCCTCACCCTCACCCTAACCCTAACCCTAACCCTAACCCTAACCCTAACCCTAACCCTAACCCTAACCCTAACCCTAACCCTAACCCTAACCCTAATCTTGGATTGTTCTTGTAGTGTTCATTCATCCTTACCCTAACCCTAACCCTAACCCTAACCCTAACCCTAATCTTGGATTGTTCTTGCGGTGTTCACTCATCCTAACCCTAACCCTAACCCTAACCCTAACCCTAACCCCAACCCTAACCCCAACCCTAACCCTAACCCTAACCCTAATCTTGGATTGTTCTTGTGGTGTTCATTCATCCTAACCCTAACCCTAACCCTAACCCTAACCCTAACCCTAACCCTAACCCTAACCCTAACCCTAACCCTAACCCTAACCCTATTCTTGGATTGTTCTTGCGGTGTTCATTCACCCTAACCCTAACCCTAACCCTAACCCTAACCCCAACCCCAACCCCAAATCTAACCCTAACCCTAACCCTAATCTTGGATTGTTCTTGTGGTGTTCATTCATCCTAACCTTAACCCTAACCCTAACCCTAACCCTAACCCTAACCCTAACCCTAACCCTAACCCTAACCCTAACCCTAATCTTGGATTGTTCTTGCGGTGTTCATTCATCCTAACCCTAACCCTAACCCTAACCCTAACCCTAACCCTAACCCTAACACTAACACTAACACTAACACTAACACTAACCCTTATCTTGGATTGTTCTTGCGGTGTTCATTCATCCTAAACCTAACCCTAACCCTAACTCTAACCCTAACCCTAACCCTAACCCTAACCCTAACCCTAACCCTAACCCTAACCCTAACCGTAACCCTATTCTTGGATTGTTCTTGCGGTGTTCATTCACCCTAACCCTAACCCTAACCCTAACCCAACCCTAACCCTTACCCTAACCCTAACCCTAACCCTAACCCTAACCCTAACCCTAACCCTAACCCTAACCCTAACCCTATTCTTGGATTGTTCTTGCGGTGTTCATTCACCCTAACCCTAACCCTAACCCTAACCCTAACCCTAACCCTAACCCTAACCCTAACCCTAACCCTAACCCTAATCTTGGATTGTTCTTGCGGTGTTCATTCATCCTAAACCTAACCCTAACCCTAACTCTAACCCTAACCCTAACCCTAACCCTAACCCTAACCCTAACCCTAACCCTAACCCTAACCCTAACCCTAACCCTATTCTTGGATTGTTCTTCCGGTGTTCATTCACTCTAACCCTAACCCTAACCCTAACCCTAACCCTAACCCTAACCCTAACCCTAACCCTAACCCTAACCCTAACCCTAACCCTATTCTTGGATTGTTCTTGCGGTGTTCATTCACCCTAACCCTAACCCTAACCCTAACCCTAACCCTAACCCTAACCCTCTCCCTAACCCTAACCCTAATCCTAACCCTAACCCTAACCCTAACCCTAACCCTAACCCTAACCCTAACCATAACCCTAATCTTGGATTGTTCTTGTAGTGTTCATTCATCCTAACCCTAACCCTAACCCTAACCCTAACCCTAACCCTAACCCTAACCCTAACCCTAACCCTAACCCTAACCCTAACCCTAACCCTAACCCTAATCTTGGATTGTTCTTGCGGTGTTCATTCACCCTAACCCTAACCCTCACCCTAACCCTAACCCTAACCCTAACCCTAACCCTAACCCTAACCCTAACCCTAACCCTAACCCTAACCCTAACCCTAACCCTAACCCTAACCCTAACCCTAACCCTAACCCTAACCCTAACCCTAATCTTGGATTGTTCTTGTAGTGTTCATTCATCCTTACCCTAACCCTAACCCTAACCCTAACCCTAACCCTAATCTTGGATTGTTCTTGCGGTGTTCACTCATCCTAACCCTAACCCTAACCCTAACCCTAACCCTAACCCTAACCCCAACCCTAACCCCAACCCTAACCCTAACCCTAACCCTAATCTTGGATTGTTCTTGTGGTGTTCATTCATCCTAACCCTAACCCTAACCCTAACCCTAACCCTAACCCTAACCCTAACCCTAACCCTAACCCTAACCCTAACCCTAACCCTAACCCTAACCCTATTCTTGGATTGTTCTTGCGGTGTTCATTCACCCTAACCCTAACCCTAACCCTAACCCTAACCCCAACCCCAACCCCAAATCTAACCCTAACCCTAACCCTAATCTTGGATTGTTCTTGTGGTGTTCATTCATCCTAACCTTAACCCTAACCCTAACCCTAACCCTAACCCTAACCCTAACCCTAACCCTAACCCTAACCCTAACCCTAACCCTAATCTTGGATTGTTCTTGCGGTGTTCATTCATCCTAACCCTAACCCTAACCCTAACCCTAACCCTAACCCTAACCCTAACCCTAACCCTAACACTAACACTAACACTAACACTAACCCTTATCTTGGATTGTTCTTGCGGTGTTCATTCATCCTAACCCTAACCCTAACCCTAACCCTAACCCTAACCCTAACCCTAACCCTAACCCTAACCCTAACCCTAACCCTAACCCTAATCTTGGATTGTTCTTGCGGTGTTCATTCATCCTAACCCTAACCCTAACCCTAACCCTAACCCTAACCCTAACCCTAACCCTATTCTTGGATTGTTCTTGCGGTGTTCATTCACCCTAACCCTAACCCTAACCCTAACCCTAACCCTAACCCTAACCCTAACCCTAACCCTAACCCTATTCTTGGATTGTTCTTCCGGTGTTCATTCACTCTAACCCTAACCCTAACCCTAACCCTAACCCTAACCCTAACCCTAACCCTAACCCTAACCCTAACCCTATTCTTGGATTGTTCTTGCGGTGTTCATTCACCCTAACCCTAACCCTAACCCTAACCCAACCCTAACCCTTACCCTTACCCTAACCCTAACCCTAACCCTAACCCTAACCCTAACCCTAACCCTAACCCTAACCCTAACCCTAACCCTAACCCTATCCCTATTCTTGGATTGTTCTTGCGGTGTTCATTCACCCTAACCCTAACCCTAACCCTAACCCTAACCCTAACCCTAACCCTAACCCTAACCCTAACCCTAACCCTAACCCTAATCTTGGATTGTTCTTGTAGTGTTCATTCATCCTTACCCTAACCCTAGCCCTAACCCTAACCCTAATCTTGGATTGTTCTTGCGGTGTTCATTCATCCTAAACCTAACCCTAACCCTAACCCTAACCCTAACCCTAACCCTAACCCTAACCCTAACCCTAACCCCAACCCTAACCCCAACCCTAACCCTAACCCTAACCCTAATCTTGGATTGTTCTTGTGGTGTTCATTCATCCTAACCCTAACCCTAACCCTAACCGTAACCCTAACCCTAACCCTATTCTTGGATTGTTCTTGCGGTGTTCATTCACCCTAACCCTAACCCTAACCCTAACCCTAACCCTAACCCTAACCCTAACCCTAACCCTAACCCTAACCCTAACCCTAATCTTGGATTGTTCTTGCGGTGTTCATTCACCCTAACCCTAACCCTAACCCTAACCCTAACCCTAACCCTAATCTTGGATTATTCTTGTAGTGTTCATTCATCCTAACCCTAACCCTAACCTTAACCCTAACCCTAACCCTAACCCTAACCCTAACCCTAACCCTAACCCTAACCCTAACACTAACACTAACACTAACACTAACACTAACCCTTATCTTGGATTGTTCTTGCGGTGTTCATTCATCCTAAACCTAACCCTAACCCTAACTCTAACCCTAACCCTAACCCTAACCCTAACCCTAACCCTAACCCTAACACTAACACTAACACTAACCCTTATCTTGGATTGTTCTTGCGGTGTTCATTCATCCTAACCCTAACCCTAACCCTAACCCTAACCCTAACCCTAACCCTAACCCTATTCTTGGATTGTTCTTGCGGTGTTCATTCACCCTAACCCTAACCCTAACCCTAACCCAACCCTAACCCTTACCCTTACCCTAACCCTAACCCTAACCCTAACCCTAACCCTAACCCTAACCCTAACCCTAACCCTAACCCTAACCCTATCCCTATTCTTGGATTGTTCTTGCGGTGTTCATTCACCCTAACCCTAACCCTAACCCTAACCCTAACCCTAACCCTAACCCTAACCCTAACCCTAACCCTAACCCTAACCCTAATCTTGGATTGTTCTTGTAGTGTTCATTCATCCTTACCCTAACCCTAGCCCTAACCCTAACCCTAATCTTGGATTGTTCTTGCGGTGTTCATTCATCCTAAACCTAACCCTAACCCTAACCCTAACCCTAACCCTAACCCTAACCCTAACCCTAACCCTAACCCCAACCCTAACCCCAACCCTAACCCTAACCCTAACCCTAATCTTGGATTGTTCTTGTGGTGTTCATTCATCCTAACCCTAACCCTAACCCTAACCGTAACCCTAACCCTAACCCTATTCTTGGATTGTTCTTGCGGTGTTCATTCACCCTAACCCTAACCCTAACCCTAACCCTAACCCTAACCCTAACCCTAACCCTAACCCTAACCCTAACCCTAACCCTAATCTTGGATTGTTCTTGCGGTGTTCATTCACCCTAACCCTAACCCTAACCCTAACCCTAATCTTGGATTATTCTTGTAGTGTTCATTCATCCTAACCCTAACCCTAACCCTAACCCTAACCCTAACCCTAACCCTAACCCTAACCCTAACACTAACACTAACACTAACACTAACACTAACCCTTATCTTGGATTGTTCTTGCGGTGTTCATTCATCCTAAACCTAACCCTAACCCTAACTCTAACCCTAACCCTAACCCTAACCCTAACCCTAACCCTAACCCTAACCCTAACACTAACACTAACACTAACACTAACACTAACCCTTATCTTGGATTGTTCTTGCGGTGTTCATTCATCCTAACCCTAACCCTAACCCTAACCCTAACCCTAACCCTAACCCTATTCTTGGATTGTTCTTGCGGTGTTCATTCACCCTAACCCTAACCCTAACCCTAACCCAACCCTAACCCTTACCCTAACCCTAACCCTAACCCTAACCCTAACCCTAACCCTAACCCTAACCCTAACCCTAACCCTAACCCTATTCTTGGATTGTTCTTGCGGTGTTCATTCACCCTAACCCTAACCCTAACCCTAACCCTAACCCTAACCCTAACCCTAACCCTAACCCTAACCCTAACCCTAACCCTAACCCTAACCCTAATCTTGGATTGTTCTTGCGGTGTTCATTCATCCTAAACCTAACCCTAACCCTAACCCTAACTCTAACCCTAACCCTAACCCTAACCCTAACCCTAACCCTAACCCTAACCCTAACCCTAACCCTAACCCTAACCCTAACCCTAACCCTATTCTTGGATTGTTCTTCCGGTGTTCATTCACTCTAACCCTAACCCTAACCCTAACCCTAACCCTAACCCTAACCCTAACCCTAACCCTATACCTAACCCTAACCCTAACCCTAACCCTAACCCTAACCCTATTCTTGGATTGTTCTTGCGGTGTTCATTCACCCTAACCCTAACCCTAACCCTAACCCTAACCCTAACCCTAACCCTAACCCTAACCCTATCCCTAACCCTAACCCTAATGCTAACCCTAACCCTAACCCTAACCCTAACCCTAACCCTAACCCTAACCCTATTCTTGGATTGTTCTTGCGGTGTTCATTCACCCTAACCCTAACCCTAACCCTAACCCTAACCCTAACCCTAACCCTAACCCTAACCCTAACCCTAATCTTGGATTGTTCTTGCGGTGTTCATTCACCCTAACCCTAACCCTAACCCTAACCCTAACCAAAACTTGGATTGTTCTTGTAGTGTTCATTCATCCTAACCCTAACCCTAACCCTAACCCTAACCCTAACCCTAACCCTAACCCTAACCCTAACCCTAACCCTAACCCTATTCTTGGATTGTTCTTGCGGTGTTCATTCACCCTAACCCTAACCCTAACCCTAACCCTAACCCTAACCCTAACCCTAACCCTAACCCTAACCCTAACCCTAACCCTAACCCTAACCTTGGATTGTTCTTGCGGTGTTCATTCACCCTAACCCTAACCCTAACCCTAACCCTAATCTTGGATTGTTCTTGTAGTGTTCATTCATCCTAACCCTAACCCTAACCCTAACCCTAACCCTAACCCTAACCCTAACCCTAACCCTATTCTTGGATTGTTCTTGCAGTGTTCATTCACTCTAACCCTAACCCTAACCCTAACCCTAACCCTAACCCTAACCCTAACCCTAACCCTAACCCTAACCCTAACCCTAACCCTAACCCTAACCCTAACCCTATTCTTGGATTGTTCTTCCGGGGTTCATTCACTCTAACCCTAACCCTAACCCTAACCCTAACCCTAACCCTAACCCTAACCCTAACCCTAACCCTAACCCTAACCCTAACCCTAACCCTAACCCTATTCTTGGATTGTTCTTGCAGTGTTCATTCACTCTAACCCTAACCCTAACCCTAACCCTAACCCTAACCCTAACCCTAACCCTAACCCTAACCCTAACCCTAACCCTAACCCTATTCTTGGATTGTTCTTGCGGTGTTCATTCACCCTAACCCTAACCCTAACCCTAACCCTAACCCTATCCCTATTCTTGGATTGTTCTTGCGGTGTTCATTCACCCTAACCCTAACCCTAACCCTAACCCTAACCCTAACCCTAACCCTAACCCTAACCCTAACCCTAACCCTAACCCTAACCCTAACCCTAACCCTAACCCTAACCCTAATCTTGGATTGTTCTTGTAGTGTTCATTCATCCTAACCCTAACCCTAACCCTAACCCTAACCAGAATCTTGGATTGTTCTTGCGGTGTTCATTCATCCTAAACCTAACCCTAACCCTAACCCTAACACTAACACTAACACTAACACTAACCCTTATCTTGGATTTTTCTTGCGGTGTTCATTCATCCTAACCCTAACCCTAACCCTAACCCTAACCCTAACCCTAACCCTAACCCTAACCCTAACCCTAACCCTAACCCTAACCCTAACCCCAACCCTAACCCTAACCCTAACCCTAATCTTGGATTGTTCTTGCGGTGTTCATTCACCCTAACCCTAACCCTAACCCTAACCCTAACCCTAACCCTAACCCTAACCCTATTCTTGGATTGTTCTTGCAGTGTTCATTCACTCTAACCCTAACCCTAACCCTAACCCTAACCCTAACCCTAACCCTAACCCTAACCCTAACCCTAACCCTAACCCTAACCCTATTCTTGGATTGTTCTTCCGGGGTTCATTCACTCTAACCCTAACCCTAACCCTAACCCTAACCCTAACCCTAACCCTAACCCTAACCCTAACCCTAACCCTAACCCTAACCCTAACCCTATTCTTGGATTGTTCTTGCAGTGTTCATTCACTCTAACCCTAACCCTAACCCTAACCCTAACCCTAACCCTAACCCTAACCCTAACCCTAACCCTATTCTTGGATTGTTCTTGCGGTGTTCATTCACTCTAACCCTAACCCTAACCCTAACCCTAACCCTAACCCTAACCCTAACCCTAACCCTAACCCTAACCCTAACCCTAACCCTAACCCTAACCCTATTCTTGGATTGTTCTTGCAGTGTTCATTCACTCTAACCCTAACCCTAACCCTAACCCTAACCCTAACCCTAACCCTAACCCTAACCCTAACCCTATTCTTCTATTGTTCTTGCGGTGTTCATTCACCCTAACCCTAACCCTAACCCTAACCCTAACCCCAACCCCAACCCCAAATCTAACCCTAACCCTAACCCTAATCTTGGATTGTTCTGGTGGTGTTCATTCATCCTAACCTTAACCCTAACCCTAACCCTAACCCTAACCCTAACCCTAACCCTAACCCTAACCCTAACCCTAATCTTGGATTGTTCTTGCGGTGTTCATTCACCCTAACCCTAACCCTAACCCTAACCCTAACCCTAACCCTAACCCTAACCCTAACCCTAACCCTAACCCTAACCCTAACACTAACACTAACACTAACACTAACCCTTATCTTGGATTGTTCTTGCGGTGTTCATTCATCCTAACCCTAACCCTAACCCTAACCCTAACCCTAACCCTAACCCTAATCTTGGATTGTTCTTGCGGTGTTCATTCATCCTAACCCTAACCCTAACCCTAACCCTAACCCTAACCCTAACCCTAACCCTAACCCTAACCCTATTCTTGGATTGTTCTTGCGGTGTTCATTCACCCTAACCCTAACCCTAACCCTAACCCTAACCCTAACCCTAACCCTAACCCTAACCCTAACCCTAACCCTATTCTTGGATTGTTCTTCCGGTGTTCATTCACTCTAACCCTAACCCTAACCCTAACCCTAACCCTAACCCTAACCCTAACCCTAACCCTAACCCTAACCCTAACCCTAACCCTAACCCTAACCCTATTCTTGGATTGTTCTTGCGGTGTTCATTCACCCTAACCCTAACCCTAACCCTAACCCAACCCTAACCCTTACCCTAACCCTAACCCTAACCCTAACCCTAACCCTAACCCTAACCCTAACCCTAACCCTATCCCTATTCTTGGATTGTTCTTGCGGTGTTCATTCACCCTAACCCTAACCCTAACCCTAACCCTAACCCTAACCCTAACCCTAACCCTAACCCTAACCCTAACCCTAATCTTGGATTGTTCTTGTAGTGTTCATTCATCCTTACCCTAACCCTAGCCCTAACCCTAACCCTAATCTTGGATTGTTCTTGCGGTGTTCATTCATCCTAAACCTAACCCTAACCCTAACCCTAACCCTAACCCTAACCCTAACCCTAACCCTAACCCTAACCCTAACCCTAACCCTAACCCTAACCCCAACCCTAACCCCAACCCTAACCCTAACCCTAACCCTAATCTTGGATTGTTCTTGTGGTGTTCATTCATCCTAACCCTAACCCTAACCCTAACCGTAACCCTAACCCTAACCCTATTCTTGGATTGTTCTTGCGGTGTTCATTCACCCTAACCCTAACCCTAACCCTAACCCTAACCCTAACCCTAACCCTAACCCTAATCTTGGATTGTTCTTGCGGTGTTCATTCACCCTAACCCTAACCCTAACCCTAACCCTAACCCTAATCTTGGATTATTCTTGTAGTGTTCATTCATCCTAACCCTAACCCTAACCCTAACCCTAACCCTAACCCTAACCCTAACCCTAACCCTAACCCTAACACTAACACTAACCCTTATCTTGGATTGTTCTTGCGGTGTTCATTCATCCTAAACCTAACCCTAACCCTAACTCTAACCCTAACCCTAACCCTAACCCTAACCCTAACCCTAACCCTAACCCTAACCCTAACACTAACACTAACACTAACACTAACCCTTATCTTGGATTGTTCTTGCGGTGTTCATTCATCCTAACCCTAACCCTAACCCTAACCCTAACCCTAACCCTAACCCTAACCCTAACCCTAACCCTAACCCTATTCTTGGATTGTTCTTGCGGTGTTCATTCACCCTAACCCTAACCCTAACCCTAACCCAACCCTAACCCTTACCCTAACCCTAACCCTAACCCTAACCCTAACCCTAACCCTAACCCTAACCCTATTCTTGGATTGTTCTTGCGGTGTTCATTCACCCTAACCCTAACCCTAACCCTAACCCTAACCCTAACCCTAACCCTAACCCTAACCCTAACCCTAACCCTAACCCTAATCTTGGATTGTTCTTGCGGTGTTCATTCACCCTAACCCTAACCCTAACCCTAACCCTAACCCTAATCTTGGATTGTTCTTGCGGTGTTCATTCACCCTAACCCTAACCCTAATCCTAACCCTAACCCTAATCTTGGATTGTTCTTGTAGTGTTCATTCATCCTAACCCTAACCCTAACCCTAACCCTAACCCTAACCCTAACCCTAACCCTAACCCTAACCCTATTCTTGGATTGTTCTTGCGGTGTTCATTCACCCTAACCCTAACCCTAACCCTAACCCTAACCCTAACCCTAACCCTAACCCTAACCCTAACCCTAACCCTAACCTTGGATTGTTCTTGCGGTGTTCATTCACCCTAACCCTAACCCTAACCCTAACCCTAACCCTAACCCTAATCTTGGATTGTTCTTGTAGTGTTCATTCATCCTAACCCTAACCCTAACCCTAACCCTAACCCTAACCCTAACCCTAACCCTAACCCTAACCCTATTCTTGGATTGTTCTTGCAGTGTTCATTCACTCTAACCCTAACCCTAACCCTAACCCTAACCCTAACCCTAACCCTAACCCTAACCCTAATCCTAATCCTAACCCTAACCCTATTCTTGGATTGTTCTTCCGGGGTTCATTCACTCTAACCCTAACCCTAACTCTAACCCTAACCCTAACCCTAACCCTAACCCTAACCCTAACCCTAACCCTAACCCTAACCCTAACCCTAACCCTAACCCTAACCCTATTCTTGGATTGTTCTTGCAGTGTTCATTCACTCTAACCCTAACCCTAACCCTAACCCTAACCCTAACCCTAACCCTAACCCTAACCCTAACCCTAACCCTAACCCTAACCCTAACCCTAACCCTATTCTTGGATTGTTCTTGCGGTGTTCATTCACCCTAACCCTAACCCTAACCCTAACCCTAACCCTATCCCTATTCTTGGATTGTTCTTGCGGTGTTCATTCACCCTAACCCTAACCCTAACCCTAACCCTAACCCTAACCCTAACCCTAACCCTAACCCTAACCCTAACCCTAATCTTGGATTGTTCTTGTAGTGTTCATTCATCCTAACCCTAACCCTAACCCTAACCCTAACCAGAATCTTGGATTGTTCTTGCGGTGTTCATTCATCCTAAACCTAACCCTAACCCTAACCCTAACCCTAACCCTAACCCTATCCCTATTCTTGGATTGTTCTTGCGGTGTTCATTCACCCTAACCCTAACCCTAACCCTAACCCTAACCCTAACCCTAACCCTAACCCTAACCCTAACCCTAACCCTAACCCTAATCTTGGATTGTTCTTGTAGTGTTCATTCATCCTAACCCTAACCCTAACCCTAACCCTAACCCTAACCAGAATCTTGGATTGTTCTTGCGGTGTTCATTCATCCTAACCCTAACCCTAACCCTAACCCTAACCCTAACCCTAACCCTAACCCTAACCCTAACCCTAACCCTAACCCTAACCCTAACCCTAACCCTAACCCTAACCCTAACCCTAACCCTAACCCTAATCTTGGATTGTTCTTGCGGTGTTCATTCACCCTAACCCTAACCCTAACCCTAACCCTAACCCTAACCCTAACCCTAACCCTAACCCTAACCCTAACCCTATTCTTGGATTGTTCTTGCAGTGTTCATTCACTCTAACCCTAACCCTAACCCTAACCCTAACCCTAACCCTAACCCTAACCCTATTCTTGGATTGTTCTTCCGGGGTTCATTCACTCTAACCCTAACTCTAACCCTAACCCTAACCCT
>NW_028113112.1:105000-110000 GCF_964234715.1 Podarcis melisellensis | reverse complement strand
CCCTAATCTTGGATTGTTCTTGCGGTGTTCATTCATCCTAAACCTAAGCCTAACCCTAACCCTAACCCTAACCCTAACCCTAACCCTAACCCTAACCCTAACCCTAACCCTAACCCTAACACTAACACTAACCCTAACCCTAACCCTAACCCTAATCTTGGATTGTTCTTGCGGTGTTCATTCACCCTAACCCTAACCCTAACCCTAACCCTAACCCTAACCCTAACCCTAACCCTAATCTTGGATTGTTCTTGTAGTGTTCATTCATCCTAACCCTAACCCTAACCCTAACCCTAACCCTAACCCTAACCCTAACCCTAACCCTAACCCTAATCTTGGATTGTTCTTGCGGTGTTCATTCATCCTAAACCTAACCCTAACCCTAACTCTAACCCTAACCCTAACCCTAACCCTAACCCTAACACTAACACTAACACTAACACTAACCCTTATCTTGGATTGTTCTTGCGGTGTTCATTCATCCTAACCCTAACCCTAACCCTAACCCTAACCCTAACCCTAACCCTAACCATAACCCTAACCCTAACCCTAACCCTAACCCTAATCTTGGATTGTTCTTGCGGTGTTCATTCATCCTAACCCTAACCCTAACCCTAACCCTAACCCTAACCCTAACCCTAACCCTAACCCTAACCCTAACCCTAACCCTAACCCTAATCTTGGATTGTTCTTGCGGTGTTCATTCATCCTAACCCTAACCCTAACCCTAACCCTAACCCTAACCCTAACCCTAACCCTAACCCTAACCCTAACCCTAACCCTAATCTTGGATTGTTCTTGCGGTGTTCATTCACCCTAACCCTAACCCTAACCCTAACCCTCACCCTCACCCTAACCCTAACCCTAACCCTAACCCTAACCCTAACCCTAACCCTAACCCTAACCCTAACCCTAACCCTAACCCTAACCCTATTCTTGGATTGTTCTTCCAGGGTTCATTCACTCTAACCCTAACCCTAACCCTAACCCTAACCCTAACCCTAACCCTAACCCTAACCCTAACCCTATTCTTGGATTGTTCTTGCAGTGTTCATTCACTCTAACCCTAACCCTAACCCTAACCCTAACCCTAACCCTATACCTAACCCTAACCCTAACCCTAACCCTATTCTTGGATTGTTCTTGCGGTGTTCATTCACCCTAACCCTAACCCTAACCCTAACCCTAACCCTAACCCTAACCCTATCCCTATTCTTGGATTGTTCTTGCGGTGTTCATTCACCCTAACCCTAACCCTAACCCTAATCCTAACCCTAACCCTAACCCTAACCCTAACCCTAACCCTAACCAGAATCTTGGATTGTTCTTGCGGTGTTCATTCATCCTAAACCTAAGCCTAACCCTAACCCTAACCCTAACCCTAACCCTAACCCTAACCCTAACACTAACACTAACACTAACACTAACACTAACACTAACCCTTATCTTGGATTGTTCTTGCGGTGTTCATTCATCCTAACCCTAACCCTAACCCTAACCTTAACCCTAACCCTAACCCTAACCCTAACCCTAACCCTAACCCTAACCCCAACCCTAACCCTAACCCTAACCCTAATCTTGGATTGTTCTTGCGGTGTTCATTCACCCTAACCCTAACCCTAACCCTAACCCTAACCCTAACCCTAACCCTAATCTTGGATTGTTCTTGTAGTGTTCATTCATCCTAACCCTAACCCTAACCCTAACCCTAACCCTAACCCTAACCCTAACCCTAACCCTAACCCTAACCCTAACCCTAACCCTAACCCTAATCTTGGATTGTTCTTGCGGTGTTCATTCATCCTAAACCTAACCCTAACCCTAACTCTAACCCTAACCCTAACCCTAACCCTAACCCTAACCCTAACCCTAACCCTAACCCTAACACTAACACTAACACTAACACTAACACTAACCCTTATCTTGGATTGTTCTTGCGGTGTTCATTCATCCTAACCCTAACCCTAACCCTAACCCTAACCCTAACCCTAACCCTAACCCTAACCCTAACCCTAACCCTAACCCTAACCCTAACCCTAATCTTGGATTGTTCTTGCGGTGTTCATTCATCCTAACCCTAACCCTAACCCTAACCCTAACCCTAACCCTAACCCTAATCTTGGATTGTTCTTGCGGTGTTCATTCATCCTAACCCTAACCCTAACCCTAACCCTAACCCTAACCCTAACCCTAACCCTAACCCTCACCCTAATCTTGGATTGTTCTTGCGGTGTTCATTCTCCCTAACCCTAACCCTAACCCTAACCCTCACCCTAACCCTAACACTAACCCTAACACTAACCCTAACCCTAACCCTAACCCTAACCCTAACCCTAACCCTAACCCTAACCCTAACCCTAACCCTAACCCTAACCCTATTCTTGGATTGTTCTTCCGGGGTTCATTCACTCTAACCCTAACCCTAACCCTAACCCTAACCCTAACCCTAACCCTAACCCTAACCCTAACCCTAACCCTAACCCTAACCCTAACCCTAACCCTAACCCTAACCCTATTCTTGGATTGTTCTTGCAGTGTTCATTCACCCTAACCCTAACCCTAACCCTAACCCAACCCTAACCCTTACCCTAACCCTAACCCTAACCCTAACCCTAACCCTAACCCTAACCCTAACCCTAACCCTAACCCTATTCTTGGATTGTTCTTGCGGTGTTCATTCACCCTAACCCTAACCCTAACCCTAACCCTAACCCTAACCCTAACCCTAACCCTAACCCTAACCCTAACCCTAACCCTAACCCTAACCCTAACCCTAATCTTGGATTGTTCTTCTAGTGTTCATTCATCCTTACCCTAACCCTAACCCTAACCATAACCATAAGACTAATCTTGGATTGTTCTTGCGGTGTTCATTCATCCTAACCCTAACCCTAACCCTAACCCTAACCCTAACCCTAACCCTAACCCTAACCCTAACCCTAACCCTAACCCCAACCCTAACCCCAACCCTAACCCTAACCCTAACCCTAATCTTGGATTGTTCTTGTGGTGTTCATTCATCCTAAACCTAAGCCTAAGCCTAACCCTAACCCTAACCCTAACCCTAACACTAACACTAACACTAACACTAACCCTTATCTTGGATTGTTCTTGCGGTGTTCATTCATCCTAACCCTAACCCTAACCCTAACCCTAACCCTAACCCTAACCCTAACCCTAACCCTAACCCTAACCCTAACCCTAACCCTAACCCTAACCCTAACCCTAATCTTGGATTGTTCTTGTAGTGTTCATTCATCCTAACCCTAACCCTAACCCTAACCCTAACCCTAACCCTAACCCTAACCCTAACCCTAATCTTGGATTATTCTTGCGGTGTTCATTCATCCTAAACCTAACCCTAACCCTAACTCTAACCCTAACCCTAACCCTAACCCTAACCCTAACCCTAACCCTAACCCTAACCCTAACCCTAACCCTAACACTAACACTAACACTAACACTAACACTAACACTAACCCTTATCTTGGATTGTTCTTGCGGTGTTCAATCATCCTAACCCTAACCCTAACCCTAACCCTAACCCTAACCCTAACCCTAACCCTAACCCTAACCCTAACCCTAACCCTAACCCTAACCCTAATCTTGGATTGTTCTTGCGGTGTTCATTCATCCTAACCCTAACCCTAACCCTAACCCTAACCCTAACCCTAACCCTAACCCTAACCCTAACCCTAATCTTGGATTGTTCTTGCGGTGTTCATTCATCCTAACCCTAACCCTAACCCTAACCCTAACCCTAACCCTAACCCTAACCCTAACCCTAATCTTGGATTGTTCTTGCGGTGTTCATTCACCCTAACCCTAACCCTAACCCTAACCCTCACCCTCACCCTAACCCTAACACTAACCCTAACCCTAACCCTAACCCTAACCCTAACCCTAACCCTAACCCTAACCCTAACCCTAACCCTAACCCTAACCCTAACCCTAACCCTAACCCTATTCTTGGATTGTTCTTCCGGGGTTCATTCACTCTAACCCTAACCCTAACCCTAACCCTAACCCTAACCCTAACCCTAACCCTAACCCTAACCCTAACCCTAACCCTAACCCTAACCCTAACCCTAACCCTAACCCTAACCCTATTCTTGGATTGTTCTTGCAGTGTTCATTCACCCTAACCCTAACCCTAACCCTAACCCAACCCTAACCCTTACCCTAACCCTAACCCTAACCCTAACCCTAACCCTAACCCTAACCCTAACCCTATCCCTATTCTTGGATTGTTCTTGCGGTGTTCATTCACCCTAACCCTAACCCTAACCCTAACCCTAACACTAACCCTAACCCTAACCCTAACCCTAACCCTAACCCTAACCCTAACCCTAACCCTAATCTTGGATTGTTCTTGTAGTGTTCATTCATCCTTACCCTAACCCTAACCCTAACCCTAACCCTAATCTTGGATTGTTCTTGCGGTGTTCATTCATCCTAAACCTAACCCTAACCCTAACCCTAACCCTAACCCTAACCCTAACCCTAACCCTAACCCTAACCCTAACCCTAACCCCAACCCTAACCCCAACCCTAACCCTAACCCTAACCCTAATCTTGGATTGTTCTTGTGGTGTTCATTCATCCTAACCCTAACCCTAACCCTAACCCTAACCCTAACCCTAACCCTAACCCTAACCCTAACCCTAACCCTAACCCTAACCCTATTCTTGGATTGTTCTTGCGGTGTTCATTCACCCTAACCCTAACCCTAACCCTAACCCTAACCCTAACCCTAACCCTAACCCTAACCCTAACCCTAACCCTAACCCTAACCCTAACCCTAATCTTGGATTGTTCTTGCGGTGTTCATTCACCCTAACCCTAACCCTAACCCTAACCCTAACCCTAACCCTAACCCTAACCCTAATCTTGGATTGTTCTTGTAGTGTTCATTCATCCTAACCCTAACCCTAACCCTAACCCTAACCCTAACCCTAACCCTAACCCTAACCCTAACCCTAACCCTAACCCTAACCCTA
>NW_028113112.1:92500-100000 GCF_964234715.1 Podarcis melisellensis | reverse complement strand
CCTAACCCTAACCCTAACCCTAACCCTAACCCTAACCCTAACCCTAACCCTAACCCTAACCCTAACCCTAACCCTAACCCTAACCCTAACCCTAACCCTAACCCTAATCTTGGATTGTTCTTGTAGTGTTCATTCATCCTTACCCTAACCCTAACCCTAACCCTAACCATAAGACTAATCTTGGATTGTTCTTGCGGTGTTCATTCATCCTAACCCTAACCCTAACCCTAACCCTAACCCTAACCCTAACCCTAACCCTAACCCTAACCCTAACCCTAACCCCAACCCTAACCCCAACCCTAACCCTAACCCTAACCCTAATCTTGGATTGTTCTTGTGGTGTTCATTCATCCTAAACCTAAGCCTAACCCTAAGCCTAACCCTAACCCTAACCCTAACCCTAACCCTAACCCTAACCCTAACACTAACACTAACACTAACACTAACCCTTATCTTGGATTGTTCTTGCGGTGTTCATTCATCCTAACCCTAACCCTAACCCTAACCCTAACCCTAACCCTAACCCTAACCCTAACCCTAACCCTAACCCTAACCCTAACCCTAACCCCAACCCTAACCCTAACCCTAACCCTAATCTTGGATTGTTCTTGCGGTGTTCATTCATCCTAACCCTAACCCTAACCCTAACCCTAACCCTAACCCTAACCCTAACCCTAACCCTAACCCTAATCTTGGATTGTTCTTGTAGTGTTCATTCATCCTAACCCTAACCCTAACCCTAACCCTAACCCTAACCCTAACCCTAACCCTAACCCTCACCCTAATCTTGGATTGTTCTTGCGGTGTTCATTCTCCCTAACCCTAACCCTAACCCTCACCCTCACCCTAACCCTAACACTAACCCTAACCCTAACCCTAACCCTAACCCTAACCCTAACCCTAACCCTAACCCTAACCCTAACCCTAACCCTATTCTTGGATTGTTCTTCCGGGGTTCATTCACTCTAACCCTAACCCTAACCCTAACCCTAACCCTAACCCTAACCCTAACCCTAACCCTAACCCTAACCCTAACCCTAATCCTATTCTTGGATTGTTCTTGCAGTGTTCATTCACCCTAACCCTAACCCTAACCCTAACCCAACCCTAACCCTTACCCTAACCCTAACCCTAACCCTAACCCTAACCCTAACCCTAACCCTAACCCTAACCCTAACCCTATCCCTATTCTTGGATTGTTCTTGCGGTGTTCATTCACCCTAACCCTAACCCTAACCCTAACCCTAACCCTAACCCTAACCCTAACCCTAACCCTAACCCTAACCCTAATCTTGGATTGTTCTTGTAGTGTTCATTCATCCTTACCCTAACCCTAACCCTAACCCTAACCATAAGACTAATCTTGGATTGTTCTTGCGGTGTTCATTCACCCTAACCCTAACCCTAACCCTAACCCTAACCCTAACCCTAACCCTAACCCCAACCCTAACCCTAACCCCAACCCTAACCCTAACCCTAACCCTAATCTTGGATTGTTCTTGTGGTGTTCATTCATCCTAAACCTAAGCCTAACCCTAACCCTAACCCTAACCCTAACCCTAACACTAACCCTAACCCTAACACTAACACTAACACTAACACTAACCCTTATCTTGGATTGTTCTTGCGGTGTTCATTCATCCTAACCCTAACCCTAACCCTAACCCTAACCCTAACTCTAACCCTAACCCTAACCCTAACCCTAACCCTAACCCTAACCCTAACCCTAACCCCAACCCTAACCCTAACCCTAACCCTAATCTTGGATTGTTCTTGCGGTGTTCATTCATCCTAACCCTAACCCTAACCCTAACCCTAACCCTAATCTTGGATTGTTCTTGTAGTGTTCATTCATCCTAACCCTAAACCTAACCCTAACCATAACCCTAACCCTAACCCTAACCCTAACCCTAACCCTAACCCTAACCCTAACCCTAATCTTGGATTATTCTTGCGGTGTTCATTCATCCTAAACCTAACCCTAACCCTAACTCTAACCCTAACCCTAACCCTAACCCTAACCCTAACCCTAACCCTAACCCTAACCCTAACCCTAACCCTAACACTAACACTAACACTAACCCTTATCTTGGATTGTTCTTGCGGTGTTCAATCATCCTAACCCTAACCCTAACCCTAACCCTAACCCTAACCCTAACCCTAACCCTAACCCTAACCCTAACCCTAACCCTAATCTTGGATTGTTCTTGCGGTGTTCATTCATCCTAACCCTAACCCTAACCCTAACCCTAACCCTAACCCTAACCCTAACCCTAACCCTAACCCTAACCCTAACCCTAACCCTAATCTTGGATTGTTCTTGCGGTGTTCATTCATCCTAACCCTAACCCTAACCCTAACCCTAACCCTAACCCTAACCCTAACCCTAACCCTAACCCTAATCTTGGATTGTTCTTGCGGTGTTCATTCACCCTAACCCTAACCCTAACCCTAACCCTCACCCTCACCCTAACCCTAACACTAACCCTAACCCTAACCCTAACCCTAACCCTAACCCTAACCCTAACCCTAACCCTAACCCTAACCCTAACCCTAACCCTAACCCTAACCCTAACCCTAACCCTATTCTTGGATTGTTCTTCCGGGGTTCATTCACTCTAACCCTAACCCTAACCCTAACCCTAACCCTAACCCTAACCCTAACCCTAACCCTAACTCTAACCCTAACCCTAACCCTAACCCTAACCCTAACCCTAACCCTAACCCTATTCTTGGATTGTTCTTGCAGTGTTCATTCACCCTAACCCTAACCCTAACCCTAACCCAACCCTTACCCTAACCCTAACCCTAACCCTAACCCTAACCCTAACCCTAACCCTAACCCTATTCTTGGATTGTTCTTGCGGTGTTCATTCACCCTAACCCTAACCCTAACCCTAACCCTAACCCTAACCCTAACCCTAACCCTAACCCTAACCCTAACCCTAACCCTAATCTTGGATTGTTCTTGTAGTGTTCATTCATCCTTACCCTAACCCTAACCCTAACCCTAACCCTAATCTTGGATTGTTCTTGCGGTGTTCATTCATCCTAACCCTAACCCTAACCCTAACCCTAACCCTAACCCTAACCCTAACCCTAACCCTAACCCTAACCCTAACCCCAACCCTAACCCCAACCCTAACCCTAACCCTAACCCTAATCTTGGATTGTTCTTGTGGTGTTCATTCATCCTAACCCTAACCCTAACCCTAACCCTAACCCTAACCCTAACCCTAACCCTAACCCTAACCCTATTCTTGGATTGTTCTTGCGGTGTTCATTCACCCTAACCCTAACCCTAACCCTAACCCTAACCCTAAAACCCTAACCCTAACCCTAACCCTAACCCTAACCCTAACCCTAACCCTAATCTTGGATTGTTCTTGCGGTGTTCATTCACCCTAACCCTAACGCTAACCCTAACCCTAACCCTAACCCTAATCTTGGATTGTTCTTGTAGTGTTCATTCATCCTAACCCTAACCCTAACCCTAACCCTAACCCTAACCCTAACCCTAACCCTAACCCTAACCCTAACCCTAATCTTGGATTGTTCTTGTAGTGTTCATTCATCCTAA
Organism: Podarcis melisellensis; assembly: GCF_964234715.1. Lineage (NCBI taxonomy): Eukaryota > Metazoa > Chordata > Lepidosauria > Squamata > Lacertidae > Podarcis > Podarcis melisellensis. Next base: position 96,420 of record NW_028113112.1, on the reverse strand, counting down.
CCCTAACCCTAACCCTAACCCTAACCCTAACCCTAACCCTAACCCTAATCTTGGATTGTTCTTGCGGTGTTCATTCATCCTAAACCTAAGCCTAACCCTAACCCTAACCCTAACCCTAACCCTAACCCTAACCCTAACACTAACACTAACACTAACACTAACCCTTATCTTGGATTGTTCTCGCGGTGTTCATTCATTCTAACCCTAACCCTAACCCTAACCCTAACCCTAACCCTAACCCTAACCCTAACCCTAACCCTAACCCTAACCCTATTCTTGGATTGTTCTTGCGGTGTTCATTCACCCTAACCCTAACCCTAACCCTAACCCTAACTCTAACCCTAACCCTAACCCTAATCCTAACCCTAACCCTAACCCTAACCATAACCCTAACCCTAACCCTAACCCTAACCCTAACCCTAACCCTATTCTTGGATTGTTCTTGTGGTGTTCATTCACCCTAACCCTTACCCTAACCCTAACCCTAACCCTAATCTTGGATTGTTCTTGTGGTGTTCATTCATCCTAACCCTAACCCTAACCCTAACCCTAACCCTAACCCTAACCATAACCCTAACCCTAACCCTAACCCTAACCCTAATCTTGGATTGTTCTTGCGGTGTTCATTCACCCTAACCCTAACCCTAACCCTAACCCTAACCCTAACCCTAACCCTAATCTTGGATTGTTCTTGTAGTGTTCATTCATCCTAACCCTAACCCTAACCCTAACCCTAACCCTAACCCTAACCCTAACCCTAACCCTAACCCTCACCCTAATCTTGGATTGTTCTTGCGGTGTTCATTCACCCTAACCCTAACCCTAATCCTAACCCTAACTCTAACCCTAACCCTAACCCTAATCCTAACCCTAACCCTAACCCTAACCCTAACCATAACCCTAACCCTAACCCTAACCCTAACCCTAACCCTAACCCTATTCTTGGATTGTTCTTGTGGTGTTCATTCACCCTAACCCTAACCCTAACCCTAACCCTAACCCTAATCTTGGATTGTTCTTGTGGTGTTCATTCATCCTAACCCTAACCCTAACCCTAACCCTAACCCTAACCCTAACCCTAACCCTAACCCTAACCCTAACCCTAACCCTAACCCTAACCCTAATCTTGGATTGTTCTTGCGGTGTTCATTCACCCTAACCCTAACCCTAACCCTAACCCTAACCCTAACCCTAACCCTAACCCTAATCTTGGATTGTTCTTGTAGTGTTCATTCATCCTAACCCTAACCCTAACCCTAACCCTAACCCTAACCCTAACCCTAACCCTAACCCTAACCCTAACCCTAACCCTCACCCTAATCTTGGATTGTTCTTGCGGTGTTCATTCTCCCTAACCCTAACCCTAACCCTCACCCTCACCCTAACCCTAACACTAACCCTAACACTAACCCTAACCCTAACCCTAACCCTAACCCTAACCCTAACCCTAACCCTAACCCTAACCCTAACCCTAACCCTATTCTTGGATTGTTCTTCCGGGGTTCATTCACTCTAACCCTAACCCTAACCCTAACCCTAACCCTAACCCTAACCCTAACCCTAACCCTAACCCTAACCCTAACCCTAACCCTAACCCTAACCCTAACCCTAACCCTAACCCTAACCCTAACCCTAACCCTATTCTTGGATTGTTCTTGCAGTGTTCATTCACCCTAACCCTAACCCTAACCCTAACCCAACCCTAACCCTTACCCTAACCCTAACCCTAACCCTAACCCTAACCCTAACCCTAACCCTAACCCTAACCCTAACCCTAACCCTAACCCTAACCCTAACCCTATCCCTATTCTTGGATTGTTCTTGCGGTGTTCATTCACCCTAACCCTAACCCTAACCCTAACCCTAACCCTAACCCTAACCCTAACCCTAACCCTAACCCTAACCCTAACCCTAATCTTGGATTGTTCTTGTAGTGTTCATTCATCCTTACCCTAACCCTAACCCTAACCCTAACCATAAGACTAATCTTGGATTGTTCTTGCGGTGTTCATTCATCCTAACCCTAACCCTAACCCTAACCCTAACCCTAACCCTAACCCTAACCCTAACCCTAACCCCAACCCTAACCCCAACCCTAACCCTAACCCTAACCCTAATCTTGGATTGTTCTTGTGGTGTTCATTCATCCTAAACCTAAGCCTAACCCTAACCCTAACTCTAACCCTAACCCTAACCCTAACCCTAACACTAACACTAACACTAACACTAACACTAACCCTTATCTTGGATTGTTCTTGCGGTGTTCATTCATCCTAACCCTAACCCTAACCCTAACCCTAACCCTAACCCTAACCCTAACCCTAACCCTAACCCTAACCCCAACCCTAACCCTAACCCTAACCCTAATATTGGATTGTTCTTGCGGTGTTCATTCATCCTAACCCTAACCCTAACCCTAACCCTAACCCTAACCCTAACCCTAACCCTAACCCTAACCCTAACCCTAACCCTAATCTTGGATTGTTGTTGTAGTGTTCATTCATCCTAACCCTAACCCTAACCCTAACCCTAACCCTAACCCTAACCCTAACCCTAACCCTAACCCTAACCCTAACCCTAACCCTAACCCTAACCCTAATCTTGGATTATTCTTGCGGTGTTCATTCATCCTAAACCTAACCCTAACCCTAACTCTAACCCTAACCCTAACCCTAACCCTAACCCTAACCCTAACCCTAACCCTAACCCTAACCCTAACACTAACACTAACACTAACACTAACCCTTATCTTGGATTGTTCTTGCGGTGTTCAATCATCCTAACCCTAACCCTAACCCTAACCCTAACCCTAACCCTAACCCTAACCCTAACCCTAACCCTAACCCTAACCCTAACCCTAATCTTGGATTGTTCTTGCGGTGTTCATTCATCCTAACCCTAACCCTAACCCTAACCCTAACCCTAACCCTAACCCTAACCCTAACCCTAACCCTAATCTTGGATTGTTCTTGCGGTGTTCATTCATCCTAACCCTAACCCTAACCCTAACCCTAACCCTAACCCTAACCCTAACCCTAACCCTAACCCTAACCCTAACCCTAATCTTGGATTGTTCTTGCGGTGTTCATTCACCCTAACCCTAACCCTAACCCTAACCCTCACCCTCACCCTAACCCTAACCCTAACCCTAACCCTAACCCTAACCCTAACCCTAACCCTAACCCTAACCCTAACCCTAACCCTAACCCTAACCCTATTCTTGGATTCTTCTTCCGGGGTTCATTCACTCTAACCCTAACCCTAACCCTAACCCTAACCCTAACCCTAACCCTAACCCTAACCCTAACCCTAACCCTAACCCTAACCCTAACCCTATTCTTGGATTGTTCTTGCAGTGTTCATTCACCCTAACCCTAACCCTAACCCTAACCCAACCCTAACCCTTACCCTATCCCTAACCCTAACCCTAACCCTAACCCTAACCCTAACCCTAACCCTAACCCTAACCCTAACCCTAACCCTATCCCTATTCTTGGATTGTTCTTGCGGTGTTCATTCACCCTAACCCTAACCCTAACCCTAACCCTAACCCTAACCCTAACCCTAACCCTAACCCTAACCCTAACCCTAATCTTGGATTGTTCTTGTAGTGTTCATTCATCCTTACCCTAACCCTAACCCTAACCCTAACCCTAATCTTGGATTGTTCTTGCGGTGTTCATTCATCCTAAACCTAACCCTAACCCTAACCCTAACCCTAACCCTAACCCTAACCCTAACCCTAACCCCAACCCTAACCCCAACCCTAACCCTAACCCTAACCCTAATCTTGGATTGTTCTTGTGGTGTTCATTCATCCTAACCCTAACCCTAACCCTAACCCTAACCCTAACCCTAACCCTAACCCTAACCCTAACCCTATTCTTGGATTGTTCTTGCGGTGTTCATTCACCCTAACC
>NW_028113112.1:17500-20000 GCF_964234715.1 Podarcis melisellensis | reverse complement strand
CCCTAACCCTAACCCCAACCCTAACCCTAACCCTAACCCTAACCCTAACCCTAATCTTGGATTGTTCTTGTGGTGTTCATTCATCCTAACTCTAACCCTAACCCTAACCCTAACCCTAACCCTAACCCTAACCCTAACCCTAACCCTAACCCTAACCCTAACCCTAACCCTAATCTTGGATTGTTCTTGCGGTGCTCATTCATCCTAACCCTAACCCTAACCCTAACCCTAACCCTAACCCTAACCCTAACCCTAACCCCAACCCCAACCCTAACCCTAACCCTAACCCTAACCCTATTCTTGGATTGTTCTTGCGGTGTTCATTCATCCTAACCCTAACCCTAACCCTAACCCTAACCCTAACCCTAACCCTAACCCTAACCCTAACCCTAACCCTAATCCTAATCTTGGATTGTTCTTGTAGTGTTCATTCATCCTAACCCTAACCCTAACCCTAACCCTAACCCTAACCCTATTCTTGGATTGTTCTTGCGGTGTTCATTCATCCTAAACCTAACCCTAACCCTAAGCCTAAGCCTAAGCCTAAGCCTAACCCTAACCCTAACCCTAACCCTAACCCTAACCCTAACCCTAACCCTAACCCTAACCCTAACCCTAACCCTAACCCTAACCCGAACCCTAACCCTAACCCTAACCCTAACCCTAATCTTGGATTGTTCTTGCGGTGTTCATTCACCCTAACCCTAACCCTAACCCTAACCCTAACCCTAACCCTAACCCTAACCCTAACCCTAACCCTAACCCTAACCCTAACCCTAATCTTGGATTGTTCTTGCGTTGTTCATTCACCCTAACCCTTACCCTAACCCTAACCCTAACCCTAATCTTGGATTGTTCTTGTGGTGTTCATTCATCCTAACCCTAACCCTAACCCTAACCCTAACCCTAACCCTAACCCTAACCCTAACCCTAACCCTAACTCCAACCCTAACCCTAACCCTAACCCTAACCCTAACCCTAATCTTGGATTGTTCTTGTGGTGTTCATTCATCCTAACCCTAACCCTAACCCTAACCCTAACCCTAACCCTAACCCTAACCCTAACCCTAACCCTATCCCTATCCCTATCCCTATCCCTATTCTTGGATTGTTCTTGCGGTGTTCATTCACCCTAACCCTAACCCTAACCCTAACCCTAACCCTAACCCTAACCCTAACCCTAACCCTAACCCTAACCCTAACCCTATTCTTGGATTGTTCTTGCGGTGTTCATTCATCCTAAACCTAACCCTAACCCTAACCCTAACCCTAACCCTAACCCTAACCCTAACCCTAACCCTAACCCTAACCCTAACCCTAACCCTAACCCTAACCCTAACCCTAATCTTGGATTGTTCTTGCGTTGTTCATTCACCCTAACCCTAACCCTAACCCTAACCCTAACCCTAACCCTAACCCTAACCCTAACCCTAATCTTGGATTGTTCTTGTGGTGTTCATTCATCCTAACCCTAACCCCAACCCTAACCTTAACCCTAACCCTAACCCTAACCCTAATCTTGGATTGTTCTTGTGGTGTTCATTCATCCTAACCCTAACCCTAACCCTAACCCTAACCCTAACCTTAACCCTAACCCTAACCCTAACCCTAACCCTAATCTTGGATTGTTCTTGCGGTGCTCATTCATCCTAACCCTAACCCTAACCCTAACCCTAACCCTAACCCTAACCCTAACCCTAACCCTAACCCTAACCCTAACCCTAACCCTAACCCTAACCCTAACCCTAACCCTAACCCCAACCCCAACCCTAACCCTAACCCTAACCCTAACCCTAACCCTATTCTTGGATTGTTCTTGCGGTGTTCATTCATCCTAACCCTAACCCTAACCCTAACCCTAACCCTAACCCTAACCCTAACCCTAATCCTAATCTTGGATTGTTTTTGTAGTGTTCATTCATCCTAACCCTAACCCTAACCCTAACCCTAACCCTAACCCTAACCCTAACCCTAACCCTAACCCTAACCCTATTCTTGGATTGTTCTTGCGGTGTTCATTCATCCTAAACCTAACCCTAACCCTAACCCTAACCCTAACCCTAAGCCTAACCCTAACCCTAACCCTAACCCTAACCCTAACCCTAACCCTAACCCTAACCCTAACCCTAATCTTGGATTGTTCTTGCGGTGTTCATTCACCCTAACCCTAACCCTAACCCTAACCCTAACCCTAACCCTAACCCTAACCCTAACCCTAACCCTAACCCTAACCCTAACCCTAATCTAGGATTGTTCTTGCGTTGTTCATTCACCCTAACCCTTACCCTAACCCTAACCCTAACCCTAATCTTGGATTGTTCTTGTGGTGTTCATTCATCCTAACCCTAACCCTAACCCTAACCCTAACCCTAACCCTAACCCTAACCCCAACCCTAACCCTAACCCTAACCCTAACCCTAACCCTAACCCTAATCTTGGATTGTTCTTGTGGTGTTCATTCATCCTAACCCTAACCCTAACCCTAACCCTAACCCTAACC
>NW_028113112.1:0-2500 GCF_964234715.1 Podarcis melisellensis | reverse complement strand
AACCCTAACCCTAACCCTAACCCCAACCCCAACCCTAACCCTAACCCTAACCCTAACCCTATTCTTGGATTGTTCTTGCGGTGTTCATTCATCCTAACCCTAACCCTAACCCTAACCCTAACCCTAACCCTAACCCTAACCCTAACCCTAACCCTAACCCTAACCCTAATCCTAATCTTGGATTGTTCTTGTAGTGTTCATTCATCCTAACCCTAACCCTAACCCTAACCCTAACCCTAACCCTATTCTTGGATTGTTCTTGCGGTGTTCATTCATCCTAAACCTAACCCTAACCCTAACCCTAAGCCTAAGCCTAACCCTAACCCTAACCCTAACCCTAACCCTAACCCTAACCCTAACCCTAACCCGAACCCGAACCCTAACCCTAACCCTAACCCTAATCTTGGATTGTTCTTGCGGTGTTCATTCACCCTAACCCTAACCCTAACCCTAACCCTAACCCTAACCCTAACCCTAACCCTAACCCTAACCCTAACCCTAACCCTAATCTTGGATTGTTCTTGCGTTGTTCATTCACCCTAACCCTAACCCTAACCCTAACCCTAACCCTAACCCTAATCTTGGATTGTTCTTGTGGTGTTCATTCATCCTAACCCTAACCCCAACCCTAACCTTAACCCTAACCCTAACCCTAACCCTAATCTTGGATTGTTCTTGTGGTGTTCATTCATCCTAACCCTAACCCTAACCCTAACCCTAACCTTAACCCTAACCCTAACCCTAACCCTAACCCTAATCTTGGATTGTTCTTGCGGTGCTCATTCATCCTAACCCTAACCCTAACCCTAACCCTAACCCTAACCCTAACCCTAACCCTAACCCTAACCCTAACCCCAACCCCAACCCTAACCCTAACCCTAACCCTAACCCTAACCCTATTCTTGGATTGTTCTTGCGGTGTTCATTCATCCTAACCCTAACCCTAACCCTAACCCTAACCCTAACCCTAACCCTAATCCTAATCTTGGATTGTTTTTGTAGTGTTCATTCATCCTAACCCTAACCCTAACCCTAACCCTAACCCTAACCCTAACCCTAACCCTAACCCTAACCCTAACCCTATTCTTGGATTGTTCTTGCGGTGTTCATTCATCCTAAACCTAACCCTAACCCTAACCCTAACCCTAACCCTAACCCTAACCCTAACCCTAACCCTAACCCTAACCCTAACCCTAACCCTAACCCTAATCTTGGATTGTTCTTGCGGTGTTCATTCACCCTAACCCTAACCCTAACCCTAACCCTAACCCTAACCCTAACCCTAACCCTAACCCTAACCCTAACCCTAATCTAGGATTGTTCTTGCGTTGTTCATTCACCCTAACCCTTACCCTAACCCTAACCCTAACCCTAATCTTGGATTGTTCTTGTGGTGTTCATTCATCCTAACCCTAACCCTAACCCTAACCCTAACCCTAACCCTAACCCCAACCCTAACCCTAACCCTAACCCCAACCCTAACCCTAACCCTAACCCTAACCCTAATCTTGGATTGTTCTTGTGGTGTTCATTCATCCTAACCCTAACCCTAACCCTAACCCTAACCCTAACCCTAACCCTAACCCTAACCCTAACCCTAACCCTAACCCTAACCCTAACCCTAACCCTATCCCTATTCTTGGATTGTTCTTGCGGTGTTCATTCACCCTAACCCTAACCCTAACCCTAACCCTAACCCTAACCCTAACCCTAACCCTATTCTTGGATTGTTCTTGCGGTGTTCATTCATCCTAAACCTAACCCTAACCCTAACCCTAGCCCTAACCCTAACCCTAACCCTAACCCTAACCCTAACCCTAACCCTAACCCTAACCCTAACCCTAACCCTAACCCTAATCTTGGATTGTTCTTGCGTTGTTCATTCACCCTAACCCTAACCCTAACCCTAACCCTAACCCTAATCTTGGATTGTTCTTGTGGTGTTCATTCATCCTAACCCTAACCCTAACCCTAACCCTAACCCTAACCGTAACCCTAACCCTAACCCTAACCCTAACCCTAACCCTAACCCTAACCCTAACCCTAACCCCAACCCTAACCCTAACCCTAACCCTAACCCTAATCTTGGATTGTTCTTGTGGTGTTCATTCATCCTAACCCTAACCCTAACACTAACCCTAACCCTAACCCTAACCCTAACCCTAACCCTATCCCTATTCTTCGATTGTTCTTGCGGTGTTCATTCACCCTAACCCTAACCCTAACCCTAACCCTAACCCTAACCCTAACCCTAACCCTAACCCTAACCCTAATCTTGGATTGTTCTTGCAGTGTTCATTCATCCTAACCCTAACCCTACCCTAACCCTAACCCTAACCCTAACCCTAACCCTAACCCTAACCCTAACCCTAACCCTAACCCTAATCTTGGATTGTTCTTGCGGTGTTCATTCATCCTAAACCTAACCCTAACCCTAACCCTAACCCTAACCCTAACCCTAACCCTAACCCTAACCCTAACCCCAACCCTAACCCCAACC
>NW_028113113.1:440000-445000 GCF_964234715.1 Podarcis melisellensis | reverse complement strand
TAACCCTAACCCTAACCCTAACCCTAACCTAACCCTAACCCTAACCCTAACCCTAACCCTAACCCTAACCCTAACCCTAACCCTAACCTTGGATTGTTCTTGTAGTGTTCATTCATCCTAACCCTAACCCTAACCCTAACCCTAACCCTAGCCCTAACCCTAATCTTGGATTGTTCTTGCGGTGTTCATTCATCCTAACCCTAACCCTAACCCTAACCCTAACCCTAACCCTAACCCTAACCCTATTCTTGGATTGTTCTTGTAGTGTTCATTCATCCTAACCCTAACCCTAACCCTAACCCTAACCCTAACCCTAACCCTAACCCTAACCCTAACCCTAACCCTAACCCTAACCCTAACCCTAACCCTAACCCTAACCCTAACCCTAACCCTAATCTTGGATTGTTCTTGCGGTGTTCATTCATCCTAACCCTAACCCTAACCCTAACCCTAACCCTAACCCTAACCCTATTCTTGGATTGTTCTTGCGGTGTTCATTCACCCTAAACCTAACCCTAACCCTAACCCTAACCCTAACCCCAACCCTAACCCTAACCCTAACCCTAGCCCTAGCCCTAACCCTAACCCTAACCCTAACCCTAACCCTAACCCTAACCCTAATCTTGGATTGTTCTTGTGGTGTTCATTCATCCTAACCCTAACCCTAACCCTAACCCTAACCCTAACCCTAATCTTGGATTGTTCTTGCGGTGTTCATTCACCCTAACCCTAACCCTAACCCTAACCCTAACCCTAACCCTAACCCTAACCCTAACCCTAACCCTAACCCTAACCCTAATCTTGGATTGTTCTTGTAGTGTTCATTCTTCCTAACCCTAACCCTAACCCTAATCTTGGATTGTTCTTGCGGTGTTCATTCATCCTAACCCTAACCCTAACCCTTACCCTAACCCTAATCTTGGATTGTTCTTGTAGTGTTCATTCACCCTAACCCTAACCCTAACCCTAACCCTAACCCTAACCCTAACCCTAACCCTAACCCTAACCCTAATCTTGGATTGTTCTTGCGGTGTTCATTCATCCTAACCCTAACCCTAACCCTAACCCTAACCCTAACCCTAACCCTATTCTTGGATTGTTCTTGCGGTGTTCATTCACCCTAACCCTAACCCTAACCCTAACCCTAACCCTAACCCTAACCCTAACCCTAACCCTAACCCTAATCTTGGATTGTTCTTGTGGTGTTCATTCATCCTAACCCTAACCCTAACCCTAACCCTAACCCTAACCCTAACCCTAACCCTAACCCTAACCCTAACCCTAACCCTAACCCTAACCCTAATCTTGGATTGTTCTTGCGGTGTTCATTCACCCTAACCCTAACCCTAACCCTAACCCTAACCCTAACCCTAACCTTGGATTGTTCTTGTAGTGTTCATTCATCCTAACCCTAACCCTAACCCTAACCCTAGCCCTAAACCTAATCTTGGATTGTTCTTGCGGTGTTCATTCATCCTAACCCTAACCCTAACCCTAACCCTAACCCTAACCCTAACCCTAACCCTAACCCTAACCCTAACCCTATTCTTGGATTGTTCTTGTAGTGTTCATTCATCCTAACCCTAACCCTAACCCTAACCCTAACCCTAACCCTAACCCTAACCCTAACCCTAACCCTAACCCTAACCCTAACCCTAATCTTGGATTGTTCTTGCGGTGTTCATTCATCCTAACCCTAACCCTAACCCTAACCCTAACCCTAACCCTAACCCTAACCCTAACCCTAACCCTAACCCTATTCTTGGATTGTTCTTGCGGTGTTCATTCACCCTAACCCTAACCCTGACCCTAACCCTAACCCTAACCCTAACCCTAACCCTAACCCTAACCCTAACCCTAACCCTAACCCTAACCCTAACCCTAATCTTGGATTGTTCTTGTGGTGTTCATTCATCCTAACCCTAACCCTAACCCTAACCCTAACCCTAATCTTGGATTGTTCTTGCGGTGTTCATTCACCCTAACCCTAACCCTAACCCTAACCCTAACCCTAACCCTAACCCTAACCCTAACCCTAACCCTAACCCTAACCCTAACCCTAACCCTAACCCTAACCCTAACCCTAATCTTGGATTGTTCTTGCAGTGTTCATTCATCCTAACCCTAACCCTAACCCTAATCTTGGATTGTTCTTGCGGTGTTCATTCATCCTAAACCTAACCCTAACCCTAACTCTAACCCTAACCCTAACCCTAACCCTAACCCTAACCCTAACCCTATTCTTGGATTGTTCTTCCGGTGTTCATTCACTCTAACCCTAACCCTAACCCTAACCCTAACCCTAACCCTAACCCTAACACTAACACTAACACTAACACTAACACTAACCCTTATCTTGGATTGTTCTTGCGGTGTTCATTCATCCTAACCCTAACCCTAACCCTAACCCTAACCCTAACCCTAACCCTAACCCTAACCCTAACCCTAACCCTAACCCTAACCCTAACCCTAACCCTAACCCTATTCCTGGATTGTTCTTGCGGTGTTCATTCACCCTAACCCTAACCCTAACCCTAACCCTAACCCTAACCCTAACCCTAACCCTAACCCTAACCCTAACCCTAACCCTAATCTTGGATTGTTCTTGCGGTGTTCATTCACCCTAACCCTAACCCTAACCCTAACCCTAACCCTAACCCTAACCCTAACCCTAACCCTAACCCTATTCTTGGATTGTTCTTGCGGTGTTCATTCACCCTAACCCTAACCCTAACCCTAACCCTAACCCTAACCCTAACCCTAACCCTAACCCTAACCCTAACCCTAATCTTGGATTGTTCTTGTGGTGTTCATTCATCCTAACCCTAACCCTAACCCTAACCCTAACCCTAACCCTAATCTTGGATTGTTCTTGCGGTGTTCATTCACCCTAACCCTAACCCTAACCCTAACCCTAACCCTAATCCTAACCCTAACCCTAACCCTAACCCTAACCCTAACCCTAACCCTAACCCTAACCCTAATCTTGGATTGTTCTTGTAGTGTTCATTCATCCTAACCCTAACCCTAACCCTAACCCTAACCCTAACCCTAACCTTGGATTGTTCTTGCGGTGTTCATTCATCCTAAACCTAACCCTAACCCTAACTCTAACCCTAACCCTAACCCTAACCCTAACCCTAACCCTAACCCTATTCTTGGATTGTTCTTCCGGTGTTCATTCACCCTAACCCTAACCCTAACCCTAACCCTAACCCTAACCCTAACCCTAACCCTAACCCTAACCCTAACCCTAACCCTAACCCTAACCCTAACCCTAACCCTAACCCTATTCTTGGATTGTTCGTGCGGTGTTCATTCACCCTAACCCTTACCCTAACCCTAACCCTAACCCTAACCCTAACCCTAACCCTAACCCTAACTCTAACCCTAACCCTAACCCTAACCCTAACCCTAACCCTAACCCTAACCCTAACCCTTATCTTGGATTGTTCTTGTAGTGTTCATTCATCCTAACCCTAACCCTAACCCTAACCCTAATCTTGGCTTGTTCTTGCGGTGTTCATTCATCCTAACCCTAACCCTAACCCTAACCCTAACCCTAACCCTAACCCTAACCCTAACCCTAACCCTAACCCTAACCCTAACCCTAACCCTAATCTTGGATTGTTCTTGTGGTGTTCATTCATCCTAACCCTAACCCTAACCCTAACCCTAACCCTAACCCTAATCTTGGATTGTTCTTGCGGTGTTCATTCACCCTAACCCTAACCCTAACCCTAATCCTAACCCTAACCCTAACCCTAACCCTAACCCTAACCCTAACCCTAACCCTAACCCTAATCTTGGATTGTTCTTGCGGTGTTCATTCACCCTAACCCTAACCCTTAACCCTAACCCTAACCCTAACCCTAACCCTAACCCTAACCCTAACCCTAACCCTAACTTTAATCTTGGATTGTTCTTGCGGTTTTCATTCATCCTAACCCTAACCCTAACCCTAACCCTAACCCTAACCCTAACCCTAACCCTAACCCTAACCCTAACCCTAATCTTGGATTGTTCTTGTAGTGTTCATTCACCCTAACCCTAACCCTAACCCTAACCCTAACCCTAACCCTAACCCTAACCCTAACCCTAACCCTAACCCTAACCCTAACCCTAACCCTAACCCTAATCTTGGATTGTTCTTGCGGTGTTCATTCATCCTAACCCTAACCCTAACCCTAACCCTAACCCTAACCCTAACCCTAACCCTAACCCTAACCCTAACCCTATTCTTGGATTGTTCTTGCGGTGTTCATTCACCCTAACCCTAACCCTAACCCTAACCCTAACCCTAACCCTAACCCTAACCCTAATTTTGGATTGTTCTTGTGGTGTTCATTCATCCTAACCCTAACCCTAACCCTAACCCTAACCCTAACCCTAACCCTAACCCTAACCCTAACCCTAACCCTAACCCTAACCCTAACCCTAATCTTGGATTGTTCTTGCGGTGTTCATTCACCCTAACCCTAACCCTAACCCTAACCCTAACCCTAACCCTAACCCTAACCTAACCCTAACCCTAACCCTAACCCTAACCCTAACCCTAACCCTAAACTTGGATTGTTCTTGTAGTGTTCATTCATCCTAACCCTAACCCTAACCCTAACCCTAACCCTAACCCTAGCCCTAACCCTAATCTTGGATTGTTCTTGCGGTGTTCATTCATCCTAACCCTAACCCTAACCCTAACCCTAACCCTAACCCTAACCCTAACCCTAACCCTATTCTTGGATTGTTCTTGTAGTGTTCATTCATCCTAACCCTAACCCTAACCCTAACCCTAACCCTAACCCTAACCCTAACCCTAATCTTGGATTGTTCTTGCGGTGTTCATTCATCCTAACCCTAACCCTAACCCTAACCCTAACCCTAACCCTAACCCTAACCCTAACCCTAACCCTAACCCTAACCCTAACCCTAACCCTATTCTTGGATTGTTCTTGCGGTGTTCATTCACCCTAAACCTAACCCTAACCCTAACCCTAACC
>NW_028113113.1:432500-435000 GCF_964234715.1 Podarcis melisellensis | reverse complement strand
ATCTTGGATTGTTCTTGCGGTGTTCATTCATCCTAACCCTAACCCTAACCCTAACCCTAACCCTAACCCTAACCCTAATCTTGGATTGTTCTTGTAGTGTTCATTCACCCTAACCCTAACCCTAACCCTAACCCTAACCCTAACCCTAACCCTAACCCTAACCATAACCCTAACCCTAATCTTGGATTGTTCTTGCGGTGTTCATTCATCCTAACCCTAACCCTAACCCTAACCCTAACCCTAACCCTAACCCTAACCCTAACCCTATTCTTGGATTGTTCTTGCGGTGTTCATTCACCCTAACCCTAACCCTAACCCTAACCCTAACCCTAACCCTAACCCTAACCCTAACCCTAATCTTGGATTGTTCTTGTGGTGTTCATTCATCCTAACCCTAACCCTAACCCTAACCCTAACCCTAACCCTAACCCTAACCCTAACCCTAACCCTAACCCTAATCTTGGATTGTTCTTGCGGTGTTCATTCACCCTAACCCTAACCCTAACCCTAACCCTAACCCTAACCCTAACCCTAACCCTAACCTTGGATTGTTCTTGTAGTGTTCATTCATCCTAACCCTAACCCTAACCCTAACCCTAACCCTAACCCTAGCCCTAACCCTAATCTTGGATTGTTCTTGCGGTGTTCATTCATCCTAACCCTAACCCTAACCCTAACCCTAACCCTAACCCTAACCCTAACCCTAACCCTAACCCTAACCCTAACCCAAACCCTATTCTTGGATTGTTCTTGTAGTGTTCATTCATCCTAACCCTAACCCTAACCCTAACCCTAACCCTAACCCTAACCCTAACCCTAACCCTAACCCTAACCCTAACCCTAACCCTAACCCTAATCTTGGATTGTTCTTGCGGTGTTCATTCATCCTAACCCTAACCCTAACCCTAACCCTAACCCTAACCCTAACCCTAACCCTAACCCTAACCCTAACCCTAACCCTATTCTTGGATTGTTCTTGCGGTGTTCATTCACCCTAACCCTAACCCTAACCCTAACCCTAACCCTAACCCTAACCCTAACCCTAACCCTAATCTTGGATTGTTCTTGTGGTGTTCATTCATCCTAACCCTAACCCTAACCCTAACCCTAACCCTAACCCTAATCTTGGATTGTTCTTGCGGTGTTCATTCACCCTAACCCTAACCCTAACCCTAACCCTAACCCTAACCCTAACCCTAACCCTAACCCTAACCCTAACCCTAACCCTAACCCTAATCTTGGATTGTTCTTGTAGTGTTCATTCATCCTAACCCTAACCCTAACCCTAATCTTGGATTGTTCTTGCGGTGTTCATTCATCCTAAACCTAACCCTAACCCTAACTCTAACCCTAACTCTAACCCTAACCCTAACCCTAACCCTATTCTTGGATTGTTCTTCCGGTGTTCATTCACTCTAACCCTAACCCTAACCCTAACCCTAACCCTAACCCTAACCCTAACCCTAACCCTAACCCTAACACTAACACTAACACTAACACTAACCCTTATCTTGGATTGTTCTTGCGGTGTTCATTCATCCTAACCCTAACCCTAACCCTAACCCTAACCCTAACCCTAACCCTAACCCTAACCCTAACCCTAACCCTAACCCTAACCCTATCCCTAACCCTAACCCTAACCCTAACCCTAACCCTAACCCTATTCCTGGATTGTTCTTGCGGTGTTCATTCACCCTAACCCTAACCCTAACCCTAACCCCTTCCCTAACCCTAACCCTAACCCTAACCCTAACCCTAACCCTAACCCTAACCCTAACCCTAACCCTAACCCTAACCCTAATCTTGGATTGTTCTTGCGGTGTTCATTCACCCTACCCTAACCCTAACCCTAACCCTAACCCTAACCCTAACCCTATTCTTGGATTGTTCTTGCGGTGTTCATTCACCCTAACCCTAACCCTAACCCTAACCCTAACCCTAACCCTAACCCTAACCCTAACCCTAACCTAACCCTAACCCTAACCCTAACCCTAACCCTAACCCTAACCCTAACCCTAACCCTAATCTTGGATTGTTCTTGCGCTGTTCATTCACCCTAACCCTAACCCTAACCCTAACCCTAACCCTAACCCTAACCCTAACCTTGGATTGTTCTTGTAGTGTTCATTCATCCTAACCCTAACCCTAACCCTAACCCTAACCCTAACCCTAACCCTAGCCCTAACCCTAATCTTGGATTGTTCTTGCGGTGTTCATTCATCCTAACCCTAACCCTAACCCTAACCCTAACCCTAACCCTAACCCTAACCCTAACCCTAACCCTAACCCTATTCTTGGATTGTTCTTGTAGTGTTCATTCATCCTAACCCTAACCCTAACCCTAACCCTAACCCTAACCCTAACCCTAACCCTAACCCTAACCCTAATCTTGGATTGTTCTTGCGGTGTTCATTCATCCTAACCCTAACCCTAACCCTAACCCTAACCCTAACCCTAACCCTAACCCTAACCCTATTCTTGGATTGTTCTTGCGGTGTTC
>NW_028113113.1:345000-352500 GCF_964234715.1 Podarcis melisellensis | reverse complement strand
TTGCGGTGTTCATTCATCCTAACCCTAACCCTAACCCTAACCCTAACCCTAACCCTAACTCTAACCCTAACCCTAACCCTAACCCTAACCCTAACCCTAACCCTAACCCTAACCCAAACCCTAACCCTTACCCTAACCCTAACCCTATTCTTGGATTGTTCTTCCGGTGTTCATTCACCCTAACCCTAACCCTAACCCTAACCCTAACCCTAACCCTAACCCTATCCCTATTCTTGGATTGTTCTTGCGGTGTTCATTCACCCTAACCCTAACCCTAACCCTAACCCTAACCCTAACCCTAATCTTGGATTGTTCTTGTGGTGTTCATTCATCCTAACCCTAACCCTAACCCTAACCCTAACCCTAATCTTGGATTGTTCTTGCGGTGTTCATTCACCCTAACCCTAACCCTAACCCTAACCCTAACCCTAACCCTAACCCTAACCCTAACCCTAACCCTAACCCTAACCCTAACCCTAACCCTAATCTTGGATTGTTCTTGTGGTGTTCATTCATCCTAACCCTAACCCTAACCCTAACCCTGATCTTGGATTGTTCTTGCGGTGTTCATTCACCCTAACCCTAACCCTAACCCTAACCCTAACCCTAACCCTAACCCTAATCTTGGATTGTTCTTGTGTTGTTCATTCACCCTAACCCTAACCCTAACCCTAACCCTAACCCTAACCCTAACCCTAACCCTAACCCTAATCTTGGATTGTTCTTGCGGTGTTCATTCACCATAACCCTAACCCTAACCCTAACCCTAACCCTAATCTTGGATTGTTTTTGTGGTGTTCATTCATCCTAACCCTAACCCTAATCCTAACCCTAACCCTAACCCTAACCCTAACCCTAACCCTAACCCTAACCCTAACCCTAACCCTAACCCTAACCCTAACCCTAACCCTAATCTTGGATTGTTCTTGCGGTGTTCATTCACCCTAACCCTAACCCTAACCCTAACCCTAACCCTAACCCTAACCCTAACCCTAACTCTAACCCTAATCTTGGATTGTTCTTGTAGTGTTCATTCATCCTAACCGTAACCCTAACCCTAACCCTAATCTTAGATTGTTCTTGCGGTGTTCATTCATCCTAACCCTTACCCTAACCCTAACCCTAACCCTAACCCTAACCCTAACCCTAACCCTAATCTTGGATTGTTCTTGTGTTGTTCATTCACCCTAACCCTAACCCTAACCCTAACCCTAACCCTAACCCTAACCCTAACCCTAACCCTAACCCTAATCTTGGATTGTTCTTGCGGTGTTCATTCACCCTAACCCTAACCCTAACCCTAACCCTAACCCTAACCCTAACCCTAACCCTAACCCTAATCTTGGATTGTTTTTGTGGTGTTCATTCATCCTAACCCTAACCCTAACCCTAACCCTAACCCTAACCCTAACCCTAACCCTAATCTTGGATTGTTCTTGCGGTGTTCATTCACCCTAACCCTAACCCTAACCCTAACCCTAACCCTAACCCTAACCCTAACCCTAACCCTAACCCTAACCCTAACCCTAACCCTAACCCTAATCTTGGATTGTTCTTGTGTTGTTCATTCACCCTAACCCTAACCCTAACCCTAACCCTAACCCTAACCCTAACCCTAACCCTAACCCTAACCCTAACCCTAACCCTAATCTTGGATTGTTCTTGCGGTGTTCATTCACCCTAACCCTAACCCTAACCCTAACCCTAACCCTAACCCTAATCTTGGATTGTTTTTGTGGTGTTCATTCACCCTAACCCTAACCCTAACCCTAACCCTAACCCTAACCCTAACCCTAACCCTAACCCTAACCCTAATCTTGGATTGTTTTTGTGGTGTTCATTCATCCTAACCCTAACCCTAACCCTAACCCTAACCCTAACCCTAACCCTAATCTTGGATTGTTCTTGCGGTGTTCATTCATCCTAACCCTAACCCTAACCCTAACCCTAACTCTAACCCTAACCCTAACCCTAACCCTAACCCAAACCCTAACCCTTACCCTAACCCTAACCCTATTCTTGGATTGTTCTTCCGGTGTTCATTCACCCTAACCCTAACCCTAACCCTAACCCTAACCCTAACCCTAACCCTAACCCTAACCCTAACCCTAACCCTAACCCTAACCCTATCCCTATTCTTGGATTGTTCTTGCGGTTTTCATTCACCCTAACCCTAACCCTAACCCTAACCCTAACCCTAACCCTAATCTTGGATTGTTCTTGTGGTGTTCATTCATCCTAACCCTAACCCTAACCCTAACCCTAACCCTAATCTTGGATTGTTCTTGCGGTGTTCATTCACCCTAACCCTAACCCTAACCCTAACCCTAACCCTAACCCTAACCCTAACCCTAACCCTAACCCTAACCCTAACCCTAACCCTAATCTTGGATTGTTTTTGTGGTGTTCATTCATCCTAACCCTAACCCTAACCCTAACCCTGATCTTGGATTGTTCTTGCGGTGTTCATTCACCCTAACCCTAACCCTAACCCTAACCCTAACCCTAACCCTAACCCTATCCCTAATCTTGGATTGTTCTTGTGTTGTTCATTCACCAGAACCCTAACCCTAACCCTAACCCTAACCCTAACCCTAACCCTAATCTTGGATTGTTTTTGTGGTGTTCATTCATCCTAACCCTAACCCTAACCCTAACCCTAACCCTAACCCTAACCCTAACCCTAACCCTAACCCTAATCTTGGATTGTTCTTGCGGTGTTCATTCACCCTAACCCTAACCCTAACCCTAACCCTAACCCTAACCCTAACCCTAACCCTAACCCTAACCCTAACCCTAACTCTAACCCTAATCTTGGATTGTTCTTGTAGTGTTCATTCATCCTAACCGTAACCCTAACCCTAACCCTAATCTTAGATTGTTCTTGCTGTGTTCATTCATCCTAACCCTTACCCTAACCCTAACCCTAACCCTAACCCTAACCCTAACCCTAACCCTAACCCTAACCCTAATCTTGGATTGTTCTTGTGTTGTTCATTCACCCTAACCCTAACCCTAACCCTAACCCTAACCCTAACCCTAACCCTAACCCTAACCCTAACCCTAACCCTAATCTTGGATTGTTCTTGCGGTGTTCATTCACCCTAACCCTAACCCTAACCCTAACCCTAACCCTAACCCTAACCCTAACCCTAACCCTAATCTTGGATTGTTTTTGTGGTGTTCATTCATCCTAACCCTAACCCTAACCCTAACCCTAACCCTAACCCTAACCCTAACCCTAACCCTAACCCTAATCTTGGATTGTTCTTGCGGTGTTCATTCATCCTAACCCTAACCCTAACCCTAACCCTAACCCTAACCCTAACCCTAACCCTAACCCTATTCTTGGATTGTTCTTGCGGTGTTCATTCACCCTAACCCTAACCCTAACCCTAACCCTAACCCTAACCCTAATCTTGCATTGTTCTTGTGGTGTTCATTCACCCTAACCCTAACCCTAACCCTAACCCTAACCCTAACCCTAACCCTAACCCTAACCCTAACCCTAATCTTGGATTGTTCTTGTAGCGTTCATTCATCCTAACCCTAACCCTAATCCTAACCCTAACCCTAACCCTAACCCTAACCCTAACCCTAACCCTAACCCTAACCCTTACCCTTACCCAAACCCTAATCTTGGATTGCTCTTGCGGTGTTCATTCACCCTAACCCTAACCCTAACCCTAACCCTAACCCTAACCCAAATCTTGGATATTTCTTGCGGTGTTCATTCACCCTAACCCTAACCCTAACCCGAACCCTAACCCTAACCCTAACCCTAATCTTGGATTGTTCTTGCGGTGTTCATTCATCCTAACCCTAACCCTAACCCTAACCCTATCCCTAACCCTAACCCTAACCCTAACCCCAACCCCAACCCCAACCCTAACCCTAACCCTAACCCTAACCCCAACCCTAACCCTAACCCTAACCCTAACCCTAACCCTAACCCTAACCCTAACCCTAATCTTGGATTGTTCTTGTGGTGTTCATTCATCCTAACCCCAACCCTAACCCTAACCCTAACCCTAACCCTAACCCTAACCCTAACCCTAACCCTAATCCTAACCCTAACCTTTACCTTAACCCTAACCCTAACCCTAACCCTAACCCTACCCTAACCCTAACCCTAACCCTAATCTTGGATTGTTCTTGCGGTGTTCATTCACCCTAACCCTAACCCTAACCCTAACCCAAACCCTAACCCTAACCCTAACCCTAACCCTAACCCTAACCCTAACCCTAATCTTGGATTGTTCTTGCGTTGTTCATTCACCCTAACCCTAACCCTAACCCTAACCCTAATCTTGGATTGTTCATGTGGTGTTCATTCATCCTAACCCTAACCCAAACCCTAACCCTAACCCTAACCCTAACCCTAACCCTAACCCTAACCCCAACCCTAACCCTAACCCTAACCCTAACCCTAATCTTGGATTGTTCTTGTGGTGTTCATTCATCCTAACCCTAACCCTAACCCTAACCCTAACCCTAACCCTAACCCTAACCCTAACCCTAACCCTAACCCTAACCCTAACCCTATTCTTGGATTGTTCTTGCGGTGTTCATTCACCCTAACCCTAACCCTAACCCTAATCCTAACCCTAACCCTAACCCTAACCCTAACCCTAACCCTAACACTAACCCTAACCCTAACCCTAACCCTAACCCTAACCCTATTCTTGGATTGTTCTTGCGGTGTTCATTCACCCTAACCCTAACCCTAACCCTAACCCTAACCCTAACCCTAACCCTAACCCTAACCCTAACCCTAACCCTAACCCTAACCCTAACACTATCCCTATTCTTGGATTGTTCTTGCGGTGTTCATTCACCCTAACCCTAACCCTAACCCTAACCCTAATCTTGGATTGTTCTTGCGGTGTTCATTCACCCTAACCCTAACCCTAACCCTAACCCTAACCCTAACCCTAACCCTAACCCTAACCCTAACCCTAACCCTAACCCTAACCCTAACCCTAACCCTAACCCTAATCTTGGATTGTTCTTGTGGTGTTCATTCATCCTAACCCTAACCCTAACCCTAACCCTGATCTTGGATTGTTCTTGCGGTGTTCATTCACCCTAACCCTAACCCTAACCCTAACCCTAACTCTAACCCTAATCTTGGATTGTTCTTGTAGTGTTCATTCATCCTAACCGTAACCCTAACCCTAACCCTAATCTTAGATTGTTCTTGCGGTGTTCATTCATCCTAACCCTTACCCTAACCCTAACCCTAACCCTAACCCTAACCCTAACCCTAACCCTAACCCTAACGCTAATCTTGGATTGTTCTTGTGTTGTTCATTCACCCTAACCCTAACCCTAACCCTAACCCTAACCCTAACCCTAATCTTGGATTGTTTTTGTGGTGTTCATTCATCCTAACCCTAACCCTAACCCTAACCCTAACCCTAACCCTAACCCTAACCCTAACCCTAACCCTAACCCTAACCCTAACCCTAACCCTAACCCTAACCCTAATCTTGGATTGTTCTTGCGGTGTTCATTCATCCTAACCCTAACCCTAACCCTAACCCTATTCTTGGATTGTTCTTGCTATGTTCATTCACCCTAACCCTAACCCTAACCCTAACCCTAACCCTAACCCTAACCCTAACCCTAACCCTAATCTTGCATTGTTCTTGTGGTGTTCATTCACCCTAACCCTAACCCTAACCCTAACCCTAACCCTAACCCTAACCCTAACCCTAACCCTAACCCTAACCCTAATCTTGGATTGTTCTTGTAGTGTTCATTCATCCTAACCCTAACCCTAACCCTAATCCTAACCCTAACCCTAACCCTAACCCTAACCCTAACCCTAACCCTAACCCTAACCCTATCCCTAACCCTAACCCTAACCCTAACCCTAACCCTAACCCTAACCCTAATCTTGGATTGTTCTTGCGGTGTTCATTCACCCTAACCCTAACCCTAACCCTAACCCTAACCCTAACCCTAACCCTAACCCTAACCCTAACCCTAACCCTAACCCTAACCCTAACTCTAACCCTAATCTTGGATTCTTCTTGTAGTTTTCATTCATCCTAACCGTAACCCTAACCCTAACCCTAATCTTAGATTGTTCTTGCGGTGTTCATTCATCCTAACCCTTACCCTAACCCTAACCCTAACCCTAACCCTAACCCTAACCCTAACCCTAATCTTGGATTGTTCTAGTGTTGTTCATTCACCCTAACCCTAACCCTAACCCTAACACAAACCCTAACCCTAACCCTAACCCTAACCCTAACCCTAACCCTAACCCTAACCCTAACCCTAACCCTAACCCTAACCCTAACCCTAACCCTAATCTTGGATTGTTCTTGTGTTGTTCATTCACCCTAACCCTAACCCTAACCCTAACCCTAACCCTAACCCTAACCCTAACCCTAATCTTGGATTGTTCTTGCGGTGTTCATTCACCATAACCCTAACCCTAACCCTAACCCTAACCCTAATCTTGGATTGTTTTTGTGGTGTTCATTCATCCTAACCCTAACCCTAATCCTAACCCTAACCCTAACCCTAACCCTAACCCTAACCCTAACCCTAACCCTAACCCTAACCCTAACCCTAACCCTAACCCTAACCCTAATCTTGGATTGTTCTTGCGGTGTTCATTCACCCTAACCCTAACCCTAACCCTAACCCTAACCCTAACCCTAACCCTAACCCTAACCCTAACTCTAACCCTAATCTTGGATTGTTCTTGTAGTGTTCATTCATCCTAACCGTAACCCTAACCCTAACCCTAATCTTAGATTGTTCTTGCGGTGTTCATTCATCCTAACCCTTACCCTAACCCTAACCCTAACCCTAACCCTAACCCTAACCCTAACCCTAATCTTGGATTGTTCTTGTGTTGTTCATTCACCCTAACCCTAACCCTAACCCTAACCCTAACCCTAACCCTAACCCTAACCCTAACCCTAACCCTAATCTTGGATTGTTCTTGCGGTGTTCATTCACCCTAACCCTAACCCTAACCCTAACCCTAACCCTAACCCTAACCCTAACCCTAACCCTAATCTTGGATTGTTTTTGTGGTGTTCATTCATCCTAACCCTAACCCTAACCCTAACCCTAACCCTAACCCTAACCCTAATCTTGGATTGTTCTTGCGGTGTTCATTCACCCTAACCCTAACCCTAACCCTAACCCTAACCCTAACCCTAACCCTAACCCTAACCCTAACCCTAACCCTAATCTTGGATTGTTCTTGTGTTGTTCATTCACCCTAACCCTAACCCTAACCCTAACCCTAACCCTAACCCTAACCCTAACCCTAACCCTAATCTTGGATTGTTCTTGCGGTGTTCATTCACCCTAACCCTAACCCTAACCCTAACCCTAACCCTAACCCTAATCTTGGATTGTTTTTGTGGTGTTCATTCACCCTAACCCTAACCCTAACCCTAACCCTAACCCTAACCCTAACCCTAACCCTAACCCTAATCTTGGATTGTTTTTGTGGTGTTCATTCATCCT
>NW_028113113.1:340000-342500 GCF_964234715.1 Podarcis melisellensis | reverse complement strand
GGATTGTTCATGTGGTGTTCATTCATCCTAACCCTAACCCAAACCCTAACCCTAACCCTAACCCTAACCCTAACCCTAACCCTAACCCTAACCCTAACCCTAACCCTAACCCTAATCTTGGATTGTTCTTGCGGTGTTCATTCACCCTAACCCTAACCCTAACCCTAACCCTAACCCTAACCCTAACCCTAACCCTAACCCTAACCCTAACCCTAACCCTAACCCTAACCCTAACCCTAACTCTAACCCTAATCTTGGATTCTTCTTGTAGTTTTCATTCATCCTAACCGTAACCCTAACCCTAACCCTAATCTTAGATTGTTCTTGCGGTGTTCATTCATCCTAACCCTTACCCTAACCCTAACCCTAACCCTAACCCTAACCCTAACCCTAACCCTAATCTTGGATTGTTCTAGTGTTGTTCATTCACCCTAACCCTAACCCTAACCCTAACACAAACCCTAACCCTAACCCTAACCCTAACCCTAACCCTAACCCTAACCCTAACCCTAACCCTAACCCTAACCCTAACCCTAACCCTAACCCTAATCTTGGATTGTTCTTGCGGTGTTCATTCACCCTAACCCTAACCCTAACCCTAACCCTAATCTTGGATTGTTTTTGTGGTGTTCATTCATCCTAACCCTAACCCTAACCCTAACCCTAACCCTAACCCTAACCCTAACCCTAACCCTAACCCTAACCCTAACCCTAACCCTAATCTTGGATTGTTCTTGCGGTGTTCATTCATCCTAACCCTAACCCTAACCCTAACCCTAACCCTATTCTTGGATTGTTCTTGCGGTGTTCATTCACCCTAACCCTAACCCTAACCCTAACCCTAACCCTAACCCTAACCCTAACCCTAACCCTAACCCTAACCCTAACCCTAATCTTGCATTGTTCTTGTGGTGTTCATTCACCCTAACCCTAACCCTAACCCTAACCCTAACCCTAACCCTAACCCTAACCCTAACCCTAACCCTAACCCTAACCCTAACCCTAACCCAAACCCTAACCCTAACCCTATCCCTAACCCTAACCCTAACCCTAACCCTAATCTTGGATTGTTCTTGTAGTGTTCATTCATCCTAACCCTAACCCTAACCCTAACCCTAACCCTAACCCTAACCCTAACCCTAACCCTAACCCTAACCCTAACCCTAACCCTAATCTTGGATTGTTCTTGCGGTGTTCATTCATCCTAACCCTAACCCTAACCCTAACCCTAACCCTAACCCTAACCCTAACCCCAACCCTAACCCTAACCCTAACCCTAACCCTAACCCTAACCCTAAAACTAACCCTAACCCTAACCCTAACCCTAACCCTTACCCAAACCCTAATCTTGGATTGCTCTTGCGGTGTTCATTCACCCTAACCCTAACCCTAACCCTAACCCTAACCCTATCCCTAACCCTAACCCTAACCCTAACCTTAACCCTAACCCTAACCCTAACCCAAATCTTGGATATTTCTTGCGGTGTTCATTCACCCTAAACCTAACCCTAACCCTAACCCTAACCCTAACCCTAACCCTAACCCTAACCCTAACCCTAACCCTAATCTTGGATTGTTCTTGCGGTGTTCATTCATCCTAACCCTAACCCTAACCCTAACCCTAACCCTAACCCTAACCCTAACCCTAACCCCAACCCCAACCCTAACCCTAACCCTAACCCTAACCCTAACCTTAACCCTAACCCTAACCCTAACCCTAACCCTAACCCTAACCCCAACCCTAACCCTAACCTTAACCCTAACCCTAACCCTAACCCTAACCCTAACCCTAACCCTAACCCTAACCCTAATCTTGGATTGTTCTTGTGGTGTTCATTCATCCTAACCCTAACCCTAACCCTAACCCTAACCCTAACCCTAACCCTAACCCTAACCCTAACCCTAACCCTAATCCTAACCCTAACCTTTACCTTAACCCTAACCCTAACCCTAACCCTAACCCTAAACCTAATCTTGGATTGTTCTTGCGGTGTTCATTCACCCTAACCCTAACCCTAACCCTAACCCTAACCCTAACCCTAACCCTAACCCTAACCCTAACCCTAACCCTAATCGTGGATTGTTCTTGCGTTGTTCATTCACCCTAACCCTAACCCTAACCCTAACCCTAACCCTAACCCTAACCCTAACCCTAACCCTAACCCTAACCCTAATCTTGGATTGTTCTTGTAGTGTTCATTCATCCTAACCCTAACCCTAACCCTAATCCTAACCCTAACCCTAACCCTAACCCTAACCCTAACCCTAACCCTAACCCTAACCCTAACCCTAACCCTATCCCTAACCCTAACCCTAACCCTAACCCTAACCCTAACCCTAACCCTAACCCTAATCTTGGATTGTTCTTGCGGTGTTCATTCACCCTAACCCTAACCCTAACCCTAACCCTAACCCTAACCCTAACCCTAACCCTAACCCTAACCCTAACTCTAACCCTAATCTTGGATTCTTCTTGTAGTTTTCATTCATCCTAACCGTA
>NW_028113113.1:290000-307500 GCF_964234715.1 Podarcis melisellensis | reverse complement strand
CTAACCCTAACCCTAACCCTAACCCTAACCCTAACCCTAATCTTGGATTGTTCTTGCGGTGTTCATTCATCCTAAACCTAACCCTAACCCTAACCCTAACTCTAACCCTAACCCTAACCCTAACCCTAACCCTAACCCTAACCCTAACCCTAACACTAACACTAACACTAACACTAACACTAACACTAACACTAACCCTTATCTTGGATTGTTCTTGCGGTGTTCATTCATCCTAACCCTAACCCTAACCCTAACCCTAACCCTAACCCTAACCCTAACCCTAACCCTAACCCTAACCCTAACCCTAAGCCAAAGCCTAACCCTAACCCTAACCCTAACCCTAACCCTAACCCTAATCTTGGTATGTTCTTGCGTTGTTCATTCACACTAACCCTAACCCTAACCCTAACCCTAACCCTAATCTTGGATTGTTCTTGTGGTGTTCATTCATCCTAACCCTAACCCTAACCCTAACCCTAACCCTAACCCTAACCCTAACCCTAACCCTAACCCTAACCCTAACACTAACCCTAACCCTAACCCTATTCTTGGATTGTTCTTGCGGTGTTAATTCACCCTAACCCTAACCCTAACCCTAATCCTAACCCTAAACCTAACCCTAACACTAACACTAACACTAACACTAACACTAACACTAACACTAACACTAACACTAACACTAACACTAACACTAACACTAACACTAACCCTAACCCTAACCCTAACCCTAACCCTAACCCTAACCCTAACCCTAACCCTAACCCTATTCTTGGATTGTTCTTGCGGTGTTCATTCACCCTAACCCTAACCCTAACCCTAACCCTAACCCTAACCCTTACCCTAATCTTGGATTGTTCTTGCGTTGTTCATTCACCCTAACCCTAACCCTAACCCTAACCCTAACCCTAACCCTAACCCTAATCTTGGATTGTTCTTGTGGTGTTCATTCATCCTAACCCTAACCCTAACCCTAACCCTAACCCTAACCCTAACCCTAACCCTAACCCTAATCCTAACCCTAACCCTAACCCTAACCCTAACCCTAACCCTAACCCTAACCCTAACCCCAACCCTAACCCTAACCCTAACCCTAACCCTAACCCTATCCCTATTCTTGGATTGTTCGTGCGGTGTTCATTCACCCTAACCCTAACCCTTACCCTAACCCTAACCCTAACCCTAACCCTAACCCTAACCCTAACCCTAACCCTAACCCTAATCTTGGATTGTTCTTGTGGTGTTCATTCATCCTAACCCTAACCCTAACCCTAACCCTAACCCTAACCCTAACCCTAACCCTAACCCTAACCCTAACCCTAACCCTAACCCTAACCCTAACCCTAACCCTAACCCTAACCCTAATCTTGGATTGTTCTTGCGGTGTTCATTCACCCTAACCCTAACCCTAACCCTAATCTTGGATTGTTCTTGTGGTGTTCATTCATCCTAACCCTAACCCAAACCCAAACCCTAACCCTAACCCTAACCCTAACCCTAACCCTAACCCTAACCCTAACCCCAACCCTAACCCTAATCTTGGATTGTTCTTGTGGTGTTCATTCATCCTAACCCTAACCCTAACCCTAACCCTAACCCTAACCCTAACACTAACCCTAACCCTAACCCTATTCTTGGATTGTTCTTGCGGTGTTAATTCACCCTAACCCTAACTCTAACCCTAATCCTAACCCTAAACCTAACCCTAACACTAACACTAACACTAACACTAACACTAACACTAACCCTAACCCTAACCCTAACCCTATTCTTGGATTGTTCTTGCGGTGTTCATTCACCCTAACCCTAACCCTAACCCTAACCCTAACCCTAACCCTAACCCTAACCCTAACCCTAACCCTTACCCTAATCTTGGATTGTTCTTGCGTTGTTCATTCACCCTAACCCTAACCCTAACCCTAACCCTAACCCTAACCCTAATCTTGGATTGTTCTTGTGGTGTTCATTCATCCTAACCCTAACCCTAACCCTAACCCTAACCCTAACCCTAACCCTAACCCTAACCCTAACCCCAACCCTAACCCTAACCCTAACCCTAACCCTAACCCTAACCCTAACCCTATCCCTATTCTTGGATTGTTCGTGCGGTGTTCATTCACCCTAACCCTAACCCTAACCCTAACCCTTACCCTAACCCTAACCCTAACCCTAACCCTAACCCTAACCCTAACCCTAATCTTGGATTGTTCTTGTGGTGTTCATTCATCCTAACCCTAACCCTACCCCTAACCCTAACCCGAACCCGAACCCTAACCCTAACCCTAACCCTAACCCTAACCCTAACCCTAATCTTGGATTGTTCTTGCGGTGTTCATTCACCCTAACCCTAACCCTAACCCTAATCTTGGATTGTACTTGTGGTGTTCATTCATCCTAACCCTAACCCTAACCCTAACCCTAACCCTAACCCTAACCCTAACCCCAACCCTAACCCTAACCCTAACCCTAATCTTGGATTGTTCTTGTGGTGTTCATTCATCCTAACCCTAACCCTAACCCTAACCCTAACCCTAACCCTAACCCTAACCCTAACCCTAACCCGAACCCTATTCTTGGATTGTTCTTGCGGTGTTAATTCACCCTAACCCTAACCCTAACCCTAATCCTAACCCTAAACCTAACCCTAACACTAACACTAACACTAACACTAACACTAACCCTAACCCTAACCCTAACCCTAACCCTAACCCTAACCCTAACCCTAACCCTATTCTTGGATTGTTCTTGCGGTGTTCATTCACCCTAACCCTAACCCTAACCCTAACCCTAACCCTAACCCTAACCCTAACCCTAACCCTAACCCTAACCCTAACCCTAACCCTAACCCTTACCCTAATCTTGGATTGTTCTTGCGTTGTTCATTCACCCTAACCCTAACCCTAACCCTAACCCTAACCCTAACCCTAACCCTAACCCCAACCCTAACCCTAACCCTAACCCTAATCTTGGATTGTTCTTGTGGTGTTCATTCATCCTAACCCTAACCCTA
Organism: Podarcis melisellensis; assembly: GCF_964234715.1. Lineage (NCBI taxonomy): Eukaryota > Metazoa > Chordata > Lepidosauria > Squamata > Lacertidae > Podarcis > Podarcis melisellensis. Next base: position 304,493 of record NW_028113113.1, on the reverse strand, counting down.
ACCCTAACCCTAACCCTAACCCTAACCCTAACCCTAACCCCAACCCTAACCCTAACCCTAACCCTAATCTTGGATTGTTCTTGTGGTGTTCATTCATCCTAACCCTAACCCTAACCCTAACCCTAACCCTAACCCTAACCCTAACCCTAACCCTAACCCTAACCCTAATCTTGGATTGTTCTTGTAGTGTTCATTCATCCTAACCCTAACCCTAACCCTAACCCTAACCCAAACCCTAACCCTAACCCCAACCCTAACCCTAACCCTAACCCTAACCCTAACCCTAACCCTAACCCTAACCCTAAAACTAACCCTAACCCTAACCCTAACCCTAACCCTAACCCTAATCTTGGATTGTTCTTGTGGTGTTCATTCATCCTAACCCTAACCCTAACCCTAACCCTAACCCTAACCCTAACCCTAACCCTAACCCTAACCCTAACCATAACCCTATTCTTGGATTGTTCTTGCGGTGTTCATTCACCCTAACCCTAACCCTAACCCTAACCCTAATCCTAACCCTAACCCTAACCCTAACCCTAACCCTAACCCTAACCCTAACCCTAACCCTAACCCTAACCCTATTCTTGGATTGTTCGTGCGGTGTTCATTCACCCTAACCCTAACCCTAACCCTTACCCTAACCCTAACCCTAACCCTAACCCTAACCCTAACCCTAACCCTAATCTTGGATTGTTCTTGTGGTGTTCATTTATCCTAACCCTAACCCTAACCCTAACCCTAACCCTAACCCTAACCCTAACCCTAACCCTAACCCTAACCCTAACCCTAACCCTAATCTTGGATTGTTCTTGCGATGTTCATTCACCCTAACCCTAACCCTAACCCTAATCTTGGATTGTTCTTGTAGTGTTCATTCATCCTAACAATAACCCTAATCCTAACCCTAACCCTAACCCTAACCCTAACCCTAACCCTAACCCTAACCCTAACCCTAACCCTAACCCTAACCCTAACCCTAATCTTGGATTGTTCTTGCGGTGTTCATTCATCCTAACCCTAACCCTAACCCTAACCCTAACCCTAACCCTAACCCTAACCCTAACCCTAACGCTAACCCTAACCCTAACGCTAACCCTAACCCTAAACCTAAACCTAACACTAACCCTTATCTTGGATTGTTCTTGCGGTGTTCATTCACCCTAACCCTAACCCTAACCCTAAAACTAACCCTAACCCTAACCCTAACCCTAACCCTAACCCTAACCCTTACCCTAACCCTAATCTTGGATTGCTCTTGCGGTGTTCATTCACCCTAACCCTAACCCTAACCCTAACCCTAACCCTAACCCTAACCCTAACCCTAACCCTAACCCTAACCCTAATCTTGGATTGTTCTTGCGGTGTTCATTCACCCTAACCCTAACCCTTACCCTAACCCTAACCCTAACCCTAACCCTAACCCTAACCCTAACCCTAACCCTAACCCTAACCCTAATCTTGGTATGTTCTTGCGTTGTTCATTCACACTATCCCTAACCCTAACCCTAACCCTAACCCTAATCTTGGATTGTTCTTGTTGTGTTCATTCATCCTAACCCTAACCCTAACCCTAACCCTAACCCTAACCCTAACCCTAACCCTAACCCTAACCCTAACCCTAACCCTAACCCTAACCCTAATCTTGGATTGTTCTTGCGGTGTTCATTCACCCTACCCCTAACTCTAACCCTAATCTTGGATTGTTCTTGTAGTGTTCATTCATCCTAACCCTAACCCTAACCCTAACCCTAACCCTAACCCTAACCCTAACCCTAACCCTAACCCTAACCTTAACCCTAACCCCAACCCTAACCCTAACCCTAACCCTAACCCTAACCGTAACCCTAACCCTAACCCTATTCTTGGATTGTTCTTCCGGTGTTCATTCACTCTAACCCTAACCCTAACCCTAACCCTAACCCTAACCCTAACCCTAACCCTATTCTTGGATTGTTCTTGCGGTGTTCATTCACCCAAACCCTTACGCTAACCCTAACCCTAACCCTAAACCTAACACTAACCCTTATCTTGGATTGTTCTTGCGGTGTTCATTCACCCTAACCCTAACCCTAACCCTTACCCTTACCCTTACCCTAACCCTAACCCTAACCCTAACCCTAACCCTAACCCTAACCCTAACCCTAACCCTATTTTGGATTGTTCTTGCGGTGTTCATTCACCCTAACCCTAACCCTAACCCTAACCCTAACCCTAACCCTAACCCTAACCCTAACCCTAATCTTGGATTGTTATTGTGGTGTTCATTCATCCTAACCCTAACCCTAACCCTAACCCTAACCCTAACCCTAACCCTAACCCTAACCCTAACCCTAACCCTAACCCTAACCCTAACCCTAATCTTGGATTGTTCTTGCGGTGTTCATTCACCCTAACCCTAACCCTAACCCTATTCTTGGATTGTTCGTGCGGTGTTCATTCACCCTAACCCTAACCCTAACCCTAACCCTAACCCTAACCCTAACCCTAACCCTAACCCTAATCTTGGATTGTTCTTGTGGTGTTCATTTATCCTAACCCTAACCCTAACCCTAACCCTAACCCTAACCCTAACCCTAACCCTAACCCTAACCCTAACCCTAACCCTAACCCTAACCCTAATCTTGGATTGTTCTTGCGGTGTTCATTCACCCTAACCCTAACCCTAACCCTAACCCTAACCCTAACCCTAACCCTAATCTTGGATTGTTCTTGCGGTGTTCATTCATCCTAACCCTAACCCTAACCCTAACCCTAACCCTAACCCTAACCCTAACCCTAACCCTAACGCTAACCCTAACCCTAACCCTAACCCTAACCCTAACCCTAATCTTGGATTGTTCTTGTGGTGTTCATTCATCCTAACCCTAACCCTAACCCTAACCCTAACCCTAACCCTAACCCTAACCGTAACCCTAACCCCAACCCTAACCCTAACCCTAACCCTAACCCTATCCCTATTCTTGGATTGTTCGTGCGGTGTTCATTCACCCTAACCCTAACCCTAACCCTAACCCTTACCCTAACCCTAACCCTAACCCTAACCCTAACCCTAACCCTAACCCTAACCCTAACCCTAACCCTAATCTTGGATTGTTCTTGTGGTGTTCATTCATCCTAACCCTAACCCTACCCCTAACCCTAACCCTAACCCGAACCCTAACCCTAACCCTAACCCTAATCTTGGATTGTTCTTGCGGTGTTCATTCACCCTAACCCTAACCCTAACCCTAACCCTAATCTTGGATTGTTCTTGTGGTGTTCATTCATCCTAACCCTAACCCTAACCCTAACCCTAACCCTAACCCTAACCCTAACCCTAACCCTAACCCTAACCCCAACCCTAACCCTAACCCTAACCCTAATCTTGGATTGTTCTTGTGGTGTTCATTCATCCTAACCCTAACCCTAACCCTAACCCTAACCCTAACCCTAACCCTAACCCTAACCCTAACCCTAACCCTAACCCTAACCCGAACCCTATTCTTGGATTGTTCTTGCGGTGTTAATTCACCCTAACCCTAACCCTAACCCTAACCCTAATCCTAACCCTAAACCTAACCCTAACACTAACACTAACACTAACACTAACACTAACACTAACCCTAACCCTAACCCTAACCCTAACCCTAACCCTAACCCTAACCCTAACCCTAACCCTATTCTTGGATTGTTCTTGCGGTGTTCATTCACCCTAACCCTAACCCTAACCCTAACCCTAACCCTAACCCTAACCCTAACCCTAACCCTAACCCTAACCCTTACCCTAATCTTGGATTGTTCTTGCGTTGTTCATTCACCCTAACCCTAACCCTAACCCTAACCCTAACCCTAACCCTAACCCTAACCCTAACCCTAATCTTGGATTGTTCTTGTGGTGTTCATTCATCCTAACCCTAACCCTAACCCTAACCCTAACCCTAACCCTAACCCCAACCCTAACCCTAACCCTAACCCTAATCTTGGATTGTTCTTGTGGTGTTCATTCATCCTAACCCTAACCCTAACCCTAACCCTAACCCTAACCCTAACCCTAACCCTAACCCCAACCCTAACCCTAACCCTAACCCTAACCCTAATCTTGGATTGTTCTTGTGGTGTTCATTCATCCTAACCCTAACCCTAACCCTAACCCTAACCCTAACCCTAACCCTAACCCTAACCCTAACCCTAACCCTAATCTTGGATTGTTCTTGTAGTGTTCATTCATCCTAACCCTAACCCTAACCCTAACCCTAACCCTAACCCCAACCCTAACCCTAACCCTAACCCTAACCCTAACCCTAACCCTAAAACTAACCCTAACCCTAACCCTAACCCTAACCCTAACCCTAACCCTAACCCTAACCCTAACCCTAACCCTAACCCTAATCTTGGATTGTTCTTGTGGTGTTCATTCATCCTAACCCTAACCCTAACCCTAACCCTAACCCTAACCCTAACCCTAACCATAACCCTATTCTTGGATTGTTCTTGCGGTGTTCATTCACCCTAACCCTAACCCTAACCCTAACCCTAATCCTAACCCTAACCCTAACCCTAACCCTAACCCTAACCCAAACCCTAACCCTAACCCTAACCCTAACCCTAACCCTAACCCTAACCCTATTCTTGGATTGTTCGTGCGGTGTTCATTCACCCTAACCCTAACCCTAACCCTTACCCTAACCCTAACCCTAACCCTAACCCTAACCCTAACCCTAACCCTAACCCTAACCCTAACCCTAATCTTGGATTGTTCTTGTGGTGTTCATTTATCCTAACCCTAACCCTAACCCTAACCCTAACCCTAACCCTAACCCTAACCCTAACCCTAACCCTAACCCTAACCCTAACCCTAACCCTAATCTTGGATTGTTCTTGCGATGTTCATTCACCCTAACCCTAACCCTAACCCTAACCCTAACCCTAATCTTGGATTGTTCTTGTAGTGTTCATTCATCCTAACAATAACCCTAACCCTAACCCTAACCCTAACCCTAACCCTAACCCTAACCCTAACCCTAACCCTAACCCTAACCCTAACCCTAACCCTAACCCTAATCTTGGATTGTTCTTGCGGTGTTCATTCATCCTAACCCTAACCCTAACCCTAACCCTAACCCTAACCCTAACCCTAACCCTAACCCTAACCCTAACGCTAACCCTAACCCTAACCCTAACCCTAACCCTAACCCTAACCCTAACCCTAAACCTAAACCTAACACTAACCCTTATCTTGGATTGTTCTTGCGGTGTTCATTCACCCTAACCCTAACCCTAACCCTAAAACTAACCCTAACCCTAACCCTAACCCTAACCCTAACCCTAACCCTAACCCTAACCCTTACCCTAACCCTAATCTTGGATTGCTCTTGCGGTGTTCATTCACCCTAACCCTAACCCTAACCCTAACCCTAACCCTAACCCTAACCCTAACCCTAACCCTAACCCTAACCCTAACCCTAACCCTAATCTTGGATTGTTCTTGCGGTGTTCATTCACCCTAACCCTAACCCTTACCCTAACCCTAACCCTAACCCTAACCCTAACCCTAACCCTAACCCTAACCCCAACCCTAACCCTAACCCTAACCCTAACCCTAATCTTGGTATGTTCTTGCGTTGTTCATTCACACTATCCCTAACCCTAACCCTAACCCTAACCCTAATCTTGGATTGTTCTTGTTGTGTTCATTCATCCTAACCCTAACCCTAACCCTAACCCTAACCCTAACCCTAACCCTAACCCTAACCCTAACCCTAACCCTAACCCTAACCCTAATCTTGGATTGTTCTTGCGGTGTTCATTCACCCTACCCCTAACTCTAACCCTAATCTTGGATTGTTCTTGTAGTGTTCATTCATCCTAACCCTAACCCTAACCCTAACCCTAACCCTAACCCTAACCCTAACCCTAACCCTAACCCTAACCCTAACCCTAACCTTAACCCTAACCCCAACCCTAACCCTAACCCTAACCCTAACCCTAACCCTAACCGTAACCCTAACCCTAACCCTATTCTTGGATTGTTCTTCCGGTGTTCATTCACTCTAACCCTAACCCTAACCCTAACCCTAACCCTAACCCTAACCCTAACCCTATTCTTGGATTGTTCTTGCGGTGTTCATTCACCCTAACCCTAACGCTAACCCTAACCCTAACCCTAAACCTAACACTAACCCTTATCTTGGATTGTTCTTGCGGTGTTCATTCACCCTAACCCTAACCCTAACCCTTACCCTTACCCTAACCCTAACCCTAACCCTAACCCTAACCCTAACCCTAACCCTAACCCTAACCCTAACCCTAACCCTAACCCTAACCCTATTTTGGATTGTTCTTGCGGTGTTCATTCACCCTAACCCTAACCCTAACCCTAACCCTAACCCTAACCCTAACCCTAACCCTAACCCTAACCCTAACCCTAACCCTAACCCTAACCCTAACCCTAACCCTAACCCTAATCTTGGATTGTTCTTGCGGTGTTCATTCACCCTAACCCTAACCCTAACCCTATTCTTGGATTGTTCGTGCGGTGTTCATTCACCCTAACCCTAACCCTAACCCTAACCCTAACCCTAACCCTAACCCTAACCCTAACCCTAACCCTAACCCTAACCCTAATCTTGGATTGTTCTTGTGGTGTTCATTTATCCTAACCCTAACCCTAACCCTAACCCTAACCCTAACCCTAACCCTAACCCTAACCCTAACCCTAACCCTAATCTTGGATTGTTCTTGCGGTGTTCATTCACCCTAACCCTAACCCTAACCCTAACCCTAATCTTGGATTGTTCTTGCGGTGTTCATTCATCCTAACCCTAACCCTAACCCTAACCCTAACCCTAACGCTAACCCTAACCCTAACCCTAACCCTAACCCTAACCCTAACCCTAACCCTAACCCTAACCCTAAACCTAACACTAACCCTTATCTTGGATTGTTCTTGCGGTGTTCATTCACCCTAACCCTAACCCTAACCCTAACCCTAACCCTAACCTTAACCCTAAAACTAACCCTAACCCTAACCCTAACCCTAACCCTAACCCTAACCCTAACCTTAACCCTAACCCCAACCCTAACCCTAACCCTAACCCTAACCCTAACCCTAACCGTAACCCTAACCCTAACCCTATTCTTGGATTGTTCTTCCGGTGTTCATTCACTCTAACCCTAACCCTAACCCTAACCCTAACCCTAACCCTAACCCTAACCCTAACCCTAACCCTAACCCTAACCCTAACCCTATTCTTGGATTGTTCTTGCGGTGTTCATTCACCCTAACCCTAACGCTAACCCTAACCCTAAACCTAACACTAACCCTTATCTTGGATTGATCTTGCGGTGTTCATTCACCCTAACCCTAACCCTTACCCTTACCCTTACCCTAACCCTAACCCTAACCCTAACCCTAACCGTAACCCTAACCCTAACCCTAACCCTAACCCTAACCCTAACCCTAACCCTAACCCTATTTTGGATTGTTCTTGCGGTGTTCATTCACCCTAACCCTAACCCTAACCCTAACCCTAACCCTAACCCTAACCCTAACCCTAATCTTGGATTGTTATTGTGGTGTTCATTCATCCTAACCCTAACCCTAACCCTAACCCTAACCCTAACCCTAACCCTAACCCTAACCCTAACCCTAATCTTGGATTGTTCTTGCGGTGTTCATTCACCCTAACCCTAACCCTAACCCTATTCTTGGATTGTTCGTGCGGTGTTCATTCACCCTAACCCTAACCCTAACCCTAACCCTAACCCTAACCCTAACCCTAACCCTAACCCTAACCCTAACCCTAATCTTGGATTGTTCTTGTGGTGTTCATTTATCCTAACCCTAACCCTAACCCTAACCCTAACCCTAACCCTAATCTTGGATTGTTCTTGCGGTGTTCATTCACCCTAACCCTAACCCTAACCCTAACCCTAATCTTGGATTGTTCTTGCGGTGTTCATTCATCCTAACCCTAACCCTAACCCTAACCCTAACCCTAACCCTAACCCTAACCCTAACCCTAACCCTAACCCTAAACCTAAACCTAACACTAACCCTTATCTTGGATTGTTCTTGCGGTGTTCATTCACCCTAACCCTAACCCTAACCCTAACCCTAACCCTAAAACTAACCCTAACCCTAACCCTAACCCTAACCCTAACCCTAACCCTAACCCTTACCCTAACCCTAATCTTGGATTGCTCTTGCGGTGTTCATTCACCCTAACCCTAACCCTAACCCTAACCCTAACCCTAACCCTAATCTTGGTATGTTCTTGCGTTGTTCATTCACACTATCCCTAACCCTAACCCTAACCCTAACCCTAATCTTGGATTGTTCTTGTTGTGTTCATTCATCCTAACCCTAACCCTAACCCTAACCCTAACCCTAACCCTAACCCTAACCCTAACCCTAACCCTAACCCTAACCCTAACCCTAACCCTAATCTTGGATTGTTCTTGCGGTGTTCATTCACCCTAACCCTAACCCTAACCCTAACCCTAACCCTAATCTTGGATTGTTCTTGTAGTGTTCATTCATCCTAACCCTAACCCTAACCCTAACCCTAACCCTAACCCTAACCCTAACCCTAACCCTAACCCTAACCCTAACCCTAACCCTAACCCTAACCCTAACCCTAACCCTATTCTTGGATTGTTCTTCCGGTGTTCATTCACTCTAACCCTAACCCTAACCCTAACCCTAACCCTAACCCTAACCCTAACCCTAACCCTAACCCTAACCCTATTCTTGGATTGTTCTTGCGGTGTTCATTCACCCTAACCCTAACGCTAACCCTAACCCTAACCCTAAACCTAACACTAACCCTTATCTTGGATTGTTCTTGCGGTGTTCATTCACCCTAACCCTAACCCTAACCCTTACCCTAACCCTAACCCTAACCCTAACCCTAACCCTAACCCTAACCCTAACCCTAACCCTAACCCTATTCTTGGATTGTTCTTGCGGTGTTCATTCACCCTAACCCTAACCCTAACCCTAACCCTAACCCTAACCCTAACCCTAACCCAAACCCTAACCCTAACCCTAACCCTAACCCTAACCCTAACCCTAACCCTAACCCTAACCCTAATCTTGGATTGTTCTTTTGGTGTTCATTCATCCTAACCCTAACCCTAACCCTAACCCTAACCCTAACCCTAACCCTAACCCTAACCCTAACCCTAACCCTAACCCTAATCTTGGATTGTTCTTGCGGTGTTCATTCACCCTAACCCTAACCCTAACCCTAACCCTAACCCTAACCCTAACCCTAACCCTAACCCTATTCTTGGATTGTTCTTGCGGTGTTCATTCACCCTAACCCTAACCCTAACCCTAACCCTAACCCTAACCCTAACCCTAACCCTAACCCTAACCCTAACCCTAACCCTAACCCTAACCCTAACCCTAATCTTGGATTGTTCTTGCGGTGTTCATTCACCCTAACCCTAACCCTAACCCTAACCCTAACCCTAATCTTGGATTGTTCTTGTAGTGTTCATTCATCCTAACCCTAACCCTAACCCTAACCCTAACCCTAACCCTAACCCTAACCCTAACCCTAACCCTAACCCTAACCCTAACCCTAACCCTAACCCTAACCCTAACCCTAACCCTAATCTTGGATTGTTCTTGCGGTGTTCATTCATCCTAAACCTAACCCTAACCCTAACTCTAACCCTAACCCTAACCCGAACCCTAACCCTAACCCTAACCCTAACCCTAACCCTAACCCTAACCCTAACACTAACACTAACACTAACCCTTATCTTGGATTGTTCTTGCGGAGTTCATTCATCCTAACCCTAACCCTAACCCTAACCCTAACCCTAACCCTAACCCTAACCCTAACCCTAACCCCAACCTTAACCCTAACCCTAACCCTAACCCTAACCCTAATCTTGGATTGTTCTTGTGGTGTTCATTCATCCTAACCCTTACCCTAACCCTAACCCTAACCCTAAGCCTAAGCCTAAGCCTAAGCCTAAGCCTAACCCTAACCCTAACCCTAACCCTAACCCTAACCCTATTCTTGGATTGTTCTTCCGGTGTTCATTCACTCTAACCCTAACCCTAACCCTAACCCTAACCCTAACCCTAACCCTAACCCTAACCCTAACCCTAACCCTAACCCTATTCTTGGATTGTTCGTGCGGTGTTCCTTCACCCTAACCCTAACCCTAACCCTTACCCTAACCCTAACCCTAACCCTAACCCTAACCCTAGCCCTAACCCTAACCCTAACCCTAATCTTGGATTGTTCTTGTGGTGTTCATTCATCCTAACCCTAACCCTAACCCTAACCCTAACCCTAACCCTAACCCTAACCCTAACCCTAACCCTAACCCTAACCCTAACCCTAACCCTAACCCTAACCCTAACCCTAATCTTGGATTGTTCTTGCGGTGTTCATTCACCCTAACCCTAACCCTAACCCTAACCCTAATCTTGGATTGTTCTTGTAGTGTTCATTCACCCTAACCCTAACCCTAACCCTAACCCTAACCCTAACCCTAACCCTAACCCTAATCTTGGATTGTTCTTGCGGTGTTCATTCATCCTAACCCTAACCCTAACCCTAACGCTAACCCTAACCCTAACCCTAAACCTAACACTAACCCTTATCTTGGATTGTTCTTGCGGTGTTCATTCATCCTAACCCTAACCCTAACCCTAACCCTAACCCTAACCCTAACCCTAAAACTAACCCTAACCCTAACCCTTACCCTAACCCTAATCTTGGATTGCTCTTGCGGTGTTCATTCACCCTAACCCTAACCCTAACCCTAACCCTAACCCTAACCCTAACCCTAACCCTAACCCTAATCTTGGATTGTTCTTGCGCTGTTCATTCACCCTAACCCTAACCCTAACCCTAACCCTAACCCTAACCCTAACCCTAACCCTAATCTTGGTATGTTCTTGCGTTGTTCATTCACACTAACCCTAACCCTAACCCTAACCCTAACCCTAATCTTGGATTGTTCTTGTGGTGTTCATTCATCCTAACCCTAACCCTAACCCTAACCCTAACCCTAACCCTAACCCTAACCCTAACCCTAACCCTAATCTTGGATTGTTCTTGCGGTGTTCATTCACCCTAACCCTAACCCTAACCCTAACCCTAACCCTAACCCTAACCCTATTCTTGGATTGTTCTTGCGGTGTTCATTCACCCTAACCCTAACCCTAACCCTAACCCTAACCCTAACCCTAACCCTAACCCTAACCCTAACCCTAACCCTAATCTTGGATTGTTCTTGCGGTGTTCATTCACCCTAACCCTAACCCTAACCCTAACCCTAACCCTAATCTTGGATTGTTCTTGTAGTGTTCATTCATCCTAACCCTAACCCTAACCCTAACCCTAACCCTAACCCTAACCCTAACCCTAACCCTAACCCTAACCCTAACCCTAACCCTAACCCTAATCTTGGATTGTTCTTGCGGTGTTCATTCATCCTAAACCTAACCCTAACCCTAACTCTAACCCTAACCCTAACCCGAACCCTAACCCTAACCCTAACCCTAACCCTAACACTAACACTAACACTAACCCTTATCTTGGATTGTTCTTGCGGAGTTCATTCATCCTAACCCTAACCCTAACCCTAACCCTAACCCTAACCCTAACCCTAACCCTAACCCTAACCCTAACCCTAACCCTAACCCTAACCCCAACCTTAACCCTAACCCTAACCCTAACCCTAACCCTAACCCTAATCTTGGATTGTTCTTGTGGTGTTCATTCATCCTAACCCTTACCCTAACCCTAACCCTAAGCCTAAGCCTAAGCCTAAGCCTAAGCCTAAGCCTAAGCCTAACCCTAACCCTAACCCTAACCCTAACCCTATTCTTGGATTGTTCTTCCGGTGTTCATTCACTCTAACCCTAACCCTAACCCTAACCCTAACCCTAACCCTAACCCTAACCCTAACCCTAACCCTAACCCTAACCCTATTCTTGGATTGTTCGTGCGGTGTTCCTTCACCCTAACCCTAACCCTAACCCTTACCCTAACCCTAACCCTAACCCTAACCCTAACCCTAACCCTAACCCTAGCCCTAACCCTAACCCTAACCCTAATCTTGGATTGTTCTTGTGGTGTTCATTCATCCTAACCCTAACCCTAACCCTAACCCTAACCCTAACCCTAACCCTAACCCTAACCCTAACCCTAACCCTAACCCTAACCCTAATCTTGGATTGTTCTTGCGGTGTTCATTCACCCTAACCCTAACCCTAACCCTAACCCTAATCTTGGATTGTTCTTGTAGTGTTCATTCACCCTAACCCTAACCCTAACCCTAACCCTAACCCTAACCCTAACCCTAACCCTAACCCTAACCCTAATCTTGGATTGTTCTTGCGGTGTTCATTCATCCTAACCCTAACCCTAACCCTAACGCTAACCCTAACCCTAACCCTAAACCTAACACTAACCCTTATCTTGGATTGTTCTTGCGGTGTTCATTCATCCTAACCCTAACCCTAACCCTAACCCTAACCCTAACCCTAACCCTAACCCTAAAACTAGCCCTAACCCTAACCCTTACCCTAACCCTAATCTTGGATTGCTCTTGCGGTGTTCATTCACCCTAACCCTAACCCTAACCCTAACCCTAACCCTAACCCTAACCCTAACCCTAACCCTAACCCTAACCCTAACCCTAACCCTAACCCTAATCTTGGATTGTTCTTGCGCTGTTCATTCACCCTAACCCTAACCCTAACCCTAACCATAACCCTAACCCTAACCCTAACCCTAACCCTAATCTTGGTATGTTCTTGCGTTGTTCATTCACACTAACCCTAACCCTAACCCTAACCCTAACCCTAATCTTGGATTGTTCTTGTGGTGTTCATTCATCCTAACCCTAACCCTAACCCTAACCCTAAACCTAACACTAACCCTTATCTTGGATTGTTCTTGCGGTGTTCATTCACCCTAACCCTAACCCTAACCCTTACCCTAACCCTAACCCTAACCCTAACCCTAACCCTAACCCTAACCCTAACCCTAACCCTAACCCTAACCCTAACCCTAACCCTATTCTTGGATTGTTCTTGCGGTGTTCATTCACCCTAACCCTAACCCTAACCCTAACCCTAACCCTAACCCTAACCCTAACCCTAACCCAAACCCTAACCCTAACCCTAACCCTAACCCTAACCCTAACCCTAATCTTGGATTGTTCTTTTGGTGTTCATTCACCCTAACCCTAACCCTAACCCTAACCCTAACCCTAACCCTAACCCTAACCCTAATCTTGGATTGTTCTTGCGGTGTTCATTCACCCTAACCCTAACCCTAACCCTAACCCTAACCCTAACCCTAACCCTAACCCTAACCCTAACCCTATTCTTGGATTGTTCTTGCGGTGTTCATTCACCCTAACCCTAACCCTAACCCTAACCCTAACCCTAACCCTAACCCTAACCCTAATCTTGGATTGTTCTTGCGGTGTTCATTCACCCTAACCCTAACCCTAACCCTAACCCTAACCCTAATCTTGGATTGTTCTTGTAGTGTTCATTCATCCTAACCCTAACCCTAACCCTAACCCTAACCCTAACCCTAACCCTAACCCTAACCCTAACCCTAATCTTGGATTGTTCTTGCGGTGTTCATTCATCCTAAACCTAACCCTAACCCTAACTCTAACCCTAACCCTAACCCGAACCCTAACCCTAACCCTAACCCTAACCCTAACACTAACACTAACACTAACACTAACCCTTATCTTGGATTGTTCTTGCGGAGTTCATTCATCCTAACCCTAACCCTAACCCTAACCCTAACCCTAACCCTAACCCTAACCCTAACCCTAACCCTAACCCTAACCCCAACCCTAACCCTAACCCTAACCCTAACCCTAACCCTAACCCTAATCTTGGATTGTTCTTGTGGTGTTCATTCATCCTAACCCTAACCCTAACCCTAACCCTAACCCTAACCCTAAGCCTAAGCCTAAGCCTAAGCCTAACCCTAACCCTAACCCTAACCCTAACCCTAACCCTAACCCTAACCCTATTCTTGGATTGTTCTTCCGGTGTTCATTCACTCTAACCCTAACCCTAACCCTAACCCTAACCCTAACCCTAACCCTAACCCTAACCCTAACCCTAACCCTAACCCTATTCTTGGATTGTTCGTGCGGTGTTCATTCACCCTAACCCTAACCCTAACCCTTACCCTAACCCTAACCCTAACCCTAACCCTAACCCTAACCCTAACCCTAACCCTAACCCTAACCCTAACCCTAACCCTAATCTTGGATTGTTCTTGTGGTGTTCATTCATCCTAACCCTAACCCTAACCCTAACCCTAACCCTAACCCTAACCCTAACCCTAACCCTAACCCTAACCCTAACCCTAACCCTAACCCTAACCCTAATCTTGGATTGTTCTTGCGGTGTTCATTCACCCTAACCCTAACCCTAACCCTAACCCTAATCTTGGATTGTTCTTGTAGTGTTCATTCACCCTAACCCTAACCCTAACC
>NW_028113113.1:262500-265000 GCF_964234715.1 Podarcis melisellensis | reverse complement strand
CTAACCCTAACCCTAACCCTAACCCTAATCTTGGATTGTTCTTGCGGTGTTCATTCATCCTAACCCTAACCCTAACCCTAACCCTAACCCTAACCCTAACCCTAACCCTAACCCTAACCCTAACCCTAACCCTAACCCTAACACTAACACTAACACTAACACTAACCCTTATCTTGGATTGTTCTTGCGGTGTTCATTCATCCAAACCCTAACCCTAACCCTAACCCTAACCCTAACCCTAACCCTAACCCTAACCCTAACCCTAGCCCTAAAATTAACCCTAACCCTAACCCTAACCCCAACCCTAACCCTAACCCTAACCCTAACCCTAACCCTAACCCTAACCCTAACCCTAACCCTAACCCTAACCCTAATCTTGGATTGTTCTTGTGGTGTTCATTCATCCTAACCCTAACCCTAACCCAAACCCTAACCCTAACCCTAACCCTAACCCTAACCCTATTCTTGGATTGTTCTTGCGGTGTTCATTCACCCTAACCCTAACCCTAACCCTAATCTTGGATTGTTCTTGTAGTGTTCATTCATCCTAACCCTAACCCTAACCCTAACCCTAACCCTAACCCTAATCTTGGATTGTTCTTGCGGTGTTCATTCATCCTAACCCTAACCCTAACCCTAACCCTAACCCTAACCCTAACCCTAACCCTAACCCTAACACTAACACGAACACGAACACTAACCCTTATCTTGGATTGTTCTTGCGGTGTTCATTCATCCTAACCCTAACCCTAACCCTAACCCTAACCCTAACCCTAACCCTAACCCTAACCCTAACCCTAACCCTAAAATTAACCCTAACCCTAACCCTAACCCCAACCCTAACCCTAACCCTAACCCTAACCCTAACCCTAACCCTAACCGTAATCTTGGATTGTTCTTGTGGTGTTCATTCATCCTAACCCTAACCCTAACCCAAACCCTAACCCTAACCTTAACCCTAACCCTAACCCTAACCCTATTCTTGGATTGTTCTTGCGGTGTTCATTCACCCTAACCCTAACCCTAACCCTAACCCTAATCCTAACCCTAACCCTAACCCTAACCCTAACCCTAACCCTAACCCTAACCCTAACCCTAACCCTATTCTTGGATTGTTCTTGCGGTGTTCATTCACCCTAACCCTAACCCTAACCCTAACCCTCACCCTAACCCTAATCTTGGATTGTTCTTGTGGTGTTCATTCATCCTAACCCTAACCCTAACCCTAACCCTAACCCTAACCCTAACCCTAACCCTAACCCTAACCCTAATCTTGGATTGTTCTTGCGGTGTTCATTCACCCTAACCCTAACCCTAACCCTAACCCTAACCCTAACCCTAACCCTAACCCTAATCTTGGATTGTTCTTGCGGTGTTCATTCATCCTAAACCTAACCCTAACCCTAACCCTAACCCTAACCCTAACCCTAACCCTAACCCTAACCCTAACCCTAACCCTTATCTTGGATTTTTCTTGCGGTGTTCATTCATCCTAACCCTAACCCTAACCCTAACCCTAACCCTAACCCTAACCCTAACCCTAACCCTAACCCTAACCCTAACATTAATCTTGGATTGTTCTTGCGGTGTTCATTCACCCTAACCCAAACCCTAACCCTAACCCTAACCCTAACCCTAACCCTAACCCTAACCCTAATCTTGGATTGTTCTTGTAGTGTTCATTCATCCTAACCCTATCCCTAACCCTAACCCTAACCCTAACCCTAACCCTAACCCTAATCTTGGATTGTTCTTGCGGTGTTCATTCATCCTAAACCTAACCCTAACCCTAACTCTAACCCTAACCCTAACCCTAACCCTAACCCTAACCCTAACCCTAACCCTAACCCTAACCCTATTCTTGGATTGTTCTTCCGGTGTTCATTCACTCTAACCCTAACCCTAACCCTAACCCTAACCCTAACCCTAACCCTAACCCTAACCCTAACCCTAACCCTAACCCTAACCCTATTCTTGGATTGTTCTTGCGGTGTTCATTCACCCTAACCCTAACCCTAACCCTAACCCTAACCCTAACCCTAACCCTAACCCTAACCCTAACCCTAACCCTTACCCTTACCCTAACCCTAATCTTGGATTGCTCTTGCGGTGTTCATTCACCCTAACCCTAACCCTAACCCTAACCCTAACCCTAACCCTAACCCTAGCCCTAACCCTAACCCTAACCCTAATCTTGGATTGTTCTTGCGGTGTTCATTCACCCTAACCCTAACCCTAACCCTAATCCTAACCCTAACCCTAACCCTAACCCTAACCCTAACCCTAACCCTAACCCTAACCCTAACCCTAATCTTGGTATGTTCTTGCGTTGTTCATTCACACTATCCCTAACCCTAACCCTAACCCTAACCCTAACACTAACCCTAACCCTAACCCTATTCTTGGATTGTTCTTCCGGTGTTCATTCACTGTAACCCTAACCCTAACCCTAACCCTAACCCTAACCCTAACCCTAACCCTATTCTTGGATTGTTCTTGC
>NW_028113113.1:245000-250000 GCF_964234715.1 Podarcis melisellensis | reverse complement strand
AACCCTAACCCTAACCCTAACCCTAACCCTAACCCTAACCCTAACCCTAACCCTAACCCTAATCTTGGATTGTTCTTGCGGTGTTCATTCATCCTAACCCTAACCCTAACCCTAACCCTAACCCTAACCCTAACCCTAACCCTAACCCTAACCCTAACCCTAACCCTAACCCTATTCTTGGATTGTTCTTGCGGTGTTCATTCACCCTAACCCTAACCCTAACCCTATCCCTATTCTTGGATTGTTCTTGCCGTGTTCATTCACCCTAACCCTAACCCTAAACCTAACCCTAATCTTGGATTGTTCTTGTGGTGTTCATTCATCCTAACCCTAACCCTAACCCTAACCCTAACCCTAACCCTAACCCTAACCCTAACCCTAACCCTAATCTTGGATTGTTCTTGCGGTGTTCATTCACCCTAACCCTAACCCTAACCCTAACCCTAACCCTAACCCTAACCCTAACCCTAACCCTAACCCTAACCCTAACCCTAACCCTAATCTTGGATTGTTCTTGTGGTGTTCATTCATCCTAACCCTAACCCTAACCCTAACCCTGATCTTGGATTGTTCTTGCGGTGTTCATTCACCCTAACCCTAACCCTAACCCGAACCCGAACCCGAACCCTAACCCTAACCCTAACCCTAACCCTAACCCTAACCCTAACCCTAACCCTAACCCTAACCCTAACCCTAACCCTAATCTTGGATTGTTCTTGTAGTGTTCATTCATCCTAACCGTAAGCCTAACCCTAACCCTAATCTTAGATTGTTCTTGCGGTGTTCATTCATCCTAACCCTAACCCTAACCCTAACCCTAACCCTAACCCTAACCCTAACCCTAACCCTAACCCTAACCCTAATCTTGGATTGTTCTTGTGGTGTTCATTCATCCTAACCCTAACCCTAACCCTAACCCTAACCCTAACCTTAACCCTAACCCTAACCCTAACCCTATTCTTGGATTGTTCTTGCGGTGTTCATTCACCCTAACCCTAACCCTAACCCTAACCCTAACCCTAACCCTAACCCTAACCCTAACCCTAACCCTATTCTTGGATTGTTCTTGCGGTGTTCATTCACCCTAACCCTAACCCTAACCCTAACCCTCACCCTAACCCTAATCTTGGATTGTTCTTGTGGTGTTCATTCATCCTAACCCTAACCCTAACCCTAACCCTAACCCTAACCCTAACCCTAACCCTAACCCTAACCCTAACCCTAACCCTAACCCTAACCCTAATCTTGGATTGTTCTTGCGGTGTTCATTCACCCTAACCCTAACCCTAACCCTAACCCTAACCCTAACCCTAACCCTAACCCTAACCCTAACCCTAATCTTGGATTGTTCTTGTAGTGTTCATTCATCCTAACCCTAACCCTAACCCTAACCCTAACCCTAACCCTAACCCTAACCCCTAACCCTAACCCTAACCCTAACCCTAACCCTAATCTTGGATTGTTCTTGCGGTGTTCATTCATCCTAAACCTAACCCTAACCCTAACCCTAACCCTAACCCTAACCCTAACCCTAACCCTAACCCTAACCCTAACCCTAACCCTAATCTTGGATTGTTCTTGTGGTGTTCATTCATCCTAACCCTAACCCTAACCCTAACCCTAACCCTAACCTTAACCCTAACCCTAACCCTAACCCTATTCTTGGATTGTTCTTGCGGTGTTCATTCACCCTAACCCTAACCCTAACCCTAACCCTAACCCTAACCCTAACCCTAACCCTAACCCTAACCCTATTCTTGGATTGTTCTTGCGGTGTTCATTCACCCTAACCCTAACCCTAACCCTAACCCTCACCCTAACCCTAATCTTGGATTGTTCTTGTGGTGTTCATTCATCCTAACCCTAACCCTAACCCTAACCCTAACCCTAACCCTAACCCTAACCCTAACCCTAACCCTAACCCTAACCCTAACCCTAATCTTGGATTGTTCTTGCGGTGTTCATTCACCCTAACCCTAACCCTAACCCTAACCCTAACCCTAACCCTAACCCTAACCCTAACCCTAATCTTGGATTGTTCTTGTAGTGTTCATTCATCCTAACCCTAACCCTAACCCTAACCCTAACCCTAACCCTAACCCTAATCCTAACCCTAACCCTAACCCTAACCCTAACCCTAACCCTAACCCTAACCCTAACCCTAACCCTAACCCTAACCCTAACCCTAATCTTGGATTGTTCTTGTAGTGTTAATTCATCCTAACCCTAACCCTAACCCTAACCCTAACCCTAACCCTAACCCTAACCCTAACCCTAATCCTAACCCTAACCCTAACCCTAACCCTAACCCTAACCCTAACCCTATTCTTGCATTGTTCTTGCGTTGTTTATTCACCCTAACCCTAATCCTAACCCTAACCCTTACCCTAACCCTAACCCTAATCCTAACCCTAACCCTAACCCTAACCCTAACCCTAACCCTAACCCTATTCTTGGATTGTTCTTGCGGTGTTCATTCACCCTAACCCTAACCCTAACCCTAACCCTAACCCTAACCCTAACCCTAACCCTATTCTTGGATTGTTCTTGCGGTGTTCATTCACCCTAACCCTAACCCTAACCCTAACCCTAACCCTAACCCTAACCCTAACCCTAACCCTAATCTTGGATTGTTCTTGTAGTGTTAATTCATCCTAACCCTAACCCTAACCCTAACCCTAACCCTAACCCTAACCCTAACCCTAACCCTAACCCTAACCCTAACCCTAACCCTAACCCTATTCTTGGATTGTTCTTGCGTTGTTCATTCACCCTAACCCTAATCCTAACCCTAACCCTTACCCTAACCCTAACCCTAATCCTAACCCTAACCCTAACCCTAACCCTAACCCTAACCCTAACCCTAACCCTAACCCTATTCTTGGATTGTTCTTGCGGTGTTCATTCACCCTAACCCTAACCCTAACCCTAACCCTAACCCTAACCCTAACCCTAACCCTAACCCTATTCTTGGATTGTTCTTGCGGTGTTCATTCACCCTAACCCTAACCTTAACCCTAACCCTAACCCTAACCCTAACCCTAACCCTAACCCTAACCCTAACCCTAACCCTTATCTTGGATTGTTCTTGCCGTGTTCATTCATCCTAACCCTAACCCTAACCCTAACCCTAACCCTAACCCTAACCCTAACCCTAACCCCAACCCTAACCCTAACCCTAACCCTAACCCTTATCTTGGATTGTTCTTGCGGTGTTCATTCATCCTGACCCTAACCCTAACCCTAACCCTAACCCTAACCCTAACCCTAACCCTAACCCTAACCCTAACCCTAACCCTAACCCTAACCCTAACCCTATTCTTGGATTGTTCTTGTGGTGTTCATTCATCCTAACCCTAACCCTAACCCTAACCCTAACCCTAACCCTAACCCTAACCCTAACCCTAACCCTATTCTTGGATTGTTCTTGCGGTGTTCATTCACCCTAACCCTAACCCTAACCCTAACCCTAACCCTAACCCTAACCCTAACCCTATTCTTGGATTGTTCTTGCGGTGTTCATTCACCCTAACCCTAACCCTAACCCTAACCCTAACCCTAACCCTAACCCTAACCCTAATCTTGGATTGTTCTTGTAGTGTTAATTCATCCTAACCCTAACCCTAACCCTAACCCTAACCCTAACCCTAACCCTAACCCTAACCCTAACCCTAACCCTAATCTTGGATTGTTCTTGCGGTGTTCATTCATCCTAACCCTAACCCTAACCCTAACCCTAACCCTAACCCTAACCCTAACCCTAACCCTAACCCTAACCCTAACCCTAACCCTATTCTTGGATTGTTCTTGCGGTGTTCATTCACCCTAACCCTAACCCTAACCCTATCCCTATTCTTGGATTGTTCTTGCCGTGTTCATTCACCCTAACCCTAACCCTAAACCTAACCCTAATCTTGGATTGTTCTTGTGGTGTTCATTCATCCTAACCCTAACCCTAACCCTAACCCTAACCCTAACCCTAACCCTAACCCTAACCCTAACCCTAACCCTAATCTTGGATTGTTCTTGCGGTGTTCATTCACCCTAACCCTAACCCTAACCCTAACCCTAACCCTAACCCTAACCCTAACCCTAACCCTAACCCTAACCCTAACCCTAATCTTGGATTGTTCTTGTGGTGTTCATTCATCCTAACCCTAACCCTAACCCTAACCCTGATCTTGGATTGTTCTTGCGGTGTTCATTCACCCTAACCCTAACCCTAACCCGAACCCGAACCCGAACCCTAACCCTAACCCTAACCCTAACCCTAACCCTAACCCTAACCCTAACCCTAACCCTAACCCTAACCCTAACCCTAACCCTAACCCTAATCTTGGATTGTTCTTGTAGTGTTCATTCATCCTAACCGTAAGCCTAACCCTAACCCTAATCTTAGATTGTTCTTGCGGTGTTCATTCATCCTAACCCTAACCCTAACCCTAACCCTAACCCTAACCCTAACCCTAACCCTAACCCTAACCCTAACCCTAATCTTGGATTGTTCTTGTGGTGTTCATTCATCCTAACCCTAACCCTAACCCTAACCCTAACCCTAACCTTAACCCTAACCCTAACCCTAACCCTATTCTTGGATTGTTCTTGCGGTGTTCATTCACCCTAACCCTAACCCTAACCCTAACCCTAACCCTAACCCTAACCCTAACCCTAACCCTAACCCTATTCTTGGATTGTTCTTGCGGTGTTCATTCACCCTAACCCTAACCCTAACCCTAACCCTCACCCTAACCCTAATCTTGGATTGTTCTTGTGGTGTTCATTCATCCTAACCCTAACCCTAACCCTAACCCTAACCCTAACCCTAACCCTAACCCTAACCCTAACCCTAACCCTAACCCTAACCCTAACCCTAATCTTGGATTGTTCTTGCGGTGTTCATTCACCCTAACCCTAACCCTAACCCTAACCCTAACCCTAACCCTAACCCTAACCCTAACCCTAATCTTGGATTGTTCTTGTAGTGTTCATTCATCCTAACC
>NW_028113113.1:225000-227500 GCF_964234715.1 Podarcis melisellensis | reverse complement strand
CTAACCCTAACCCTAACCCTAACCCTAACCCTAACCCTAATCTTGGATTGTTCTTGTAGTGTTCATTCATCCTAACCCTAACCCTAACCCTAACCCTAATCTTGGATTGTTCTTGCGGTGTTCATTCATCCTAAACCTAACCCTAACCCTAACCCTAACTCTAACCCTAACCCTAACCCTAACCCTATTCTTGGATTGTTCTTCCGGTGTTCATTCACTCTAACCCTAACCCTAACCCTAACCCTAACCCTAACCCTAACCCTAACCCTATTCTTGGATTGTTCTTGCGGTGTTCATTCACCCTAACCCTTACCCTAACCCTAACCCTAACCCTAACCCTAACCCTAACCCTAACCCTAACCCTAACCCTAACCCTAACCCTTATCTTGGATTGTTCTTGTAGTGTTCATTCATCCTAACCCTAACCCTAACCCTAACCCTAATCTTGGATTGTTCTTGCGGTGTTCATTCATCCTAACCCTAACCCTAACCCTAACCCTAACCCTAACCCTAACCCTAACCCTAACCCTAACCCTAACCCTAACCCTAACCCTATTCTTGGATTGTTCTTGCGGTGTTCATTCACCCTAACCCTAACCCTAACCCTAACCCTAACCCTAACCCTAATCCTAACCCTAACTCTAACCCTAACCCTAACCCTAACCCTAACCCTAACCCTAACCCTAACCCTAACCCTATTCTTGGATTGTTCTTGCGGTGTTCATTCACCCTAACCCTAACCCTAACCCTAACCCTAACCCTAATCTTGGATTCTTCTTGTGGTGTTCATTCATCCTAACCCTAACCCGAACCCGAACCCTAACCCTAACCCTAACCCTAACCCTAACCCTAACCCTATTCTTGGATTCTTCTTGTGGTGTTCATTCATCCTAACCCTAACCCTAACCCTAACCCTAACCCTAACCCTAACCCTAACCCTAACCCTAACCCTATTCTTGGATTGTTCTTGCGGTGTTCATTCACCCTAACCCTAACCCTAACCCTAACCCTAACCCTAACCCTAACCCTAACCCTAACCCTATTCTTGGATTGTTCTTGCGGTGTTCATTCACCCTAACCCTAACCCTAACCCTAACCCTAACCCCTAACCCTAACCCTACCCCTAACCCTAACCCTAATCTTGGATTGTTCTTGCGGTGTTCATTCACCCTAACCCTAACCCTAACCCTAACCCTAACCCTAACCCTAACCCTAACCTTGGATTGTTCTTGTAGTGTTCATTCATCCTAACCCTAACCCTAACCCTAACCCTAACCGTAACCCTAACCCTAACCCTAACCCTAACCCTAACCCTAACCCTAATCTTGGATTGTTCTTGCGGTGTTCATTCATCCTAACCCTAACCCTAACCCTAACCCTAACCCTAACCCTAACCCTAACCCTAACCCTAACCCTATTCCTGGATTGTTCTTGTAGTGTTCATTCATCCTAACCCTAACCCTAACCCTAACCCTAACCGTAATCTTGGATTGTTCTTGCGGTGTTCATTCATCCTAACCCTAACCCTAACCCTAACCCTAACCCTAACCCTAACCCTAACCCTAACCCTAACCCTAACCCTAACCCTATTCTTGGATTGTTCTTGCGGTGTTCATTCACCCTAACCCTAACCCTAACCCTAACCCTATTCTTGGATTGTTCCTGCGGTGTTCATTCACCCTAACCCTAACCCTAACCCTAACCCTAACCCTAATCTTGGATTGTTCTTGCGGTGTTCATTCATCCTAACCCTAACCCTAACCCTAACCCTAACCCTAACCCTAACCCTAACCCTAACCCTAATCTTGGATTGTTCTTGTAGTGTTCATTCATCCTAACCCTAACCCTAACCCTAACCCTAACCCTAACCCTAACACTAACACTAACACTAACACTAACCCTTATCTTGGATTGTTCTTGCGGTGTTCATTCATCCTAACCCTAACCCTAACCCTAACCCTAACCCTAACCCTAACCCTAACCCTAAAATTAACCCTAACCCTAACCCTAACCCCAACCCTAACCATAACCCTAACCCTAACCCTAACCCCAATCTTGGATTGTTCTTGTGGTGTTCATTCATCCTAACCCTAACCCTAACCCTAACCCTAACCCTAACCCTAACCCTATTCTTGGATTGTTCTTGCGGTGTTCATCCACCCTAACCCTAACCCTAACCCTAACCCTCACCCTAACCCTAATCTTGGATTGTTCTTGTGGTGTTCATTCATCCTAACCCTAACCCTAACCCTAACCCTAACCCTAACCCTAAGCCTAACCCTAACCCTAACCCTAACCCTAACCCTAACCCTAACCCTAATCTTGGATTGTTCTTGCGGTGTTCATTCACCCTAACCCTAACCCTAACCCTAACCCTAACCCTAACACTAACCCTAACCCTAACCCTAATCTTGGATTGTTCTTGCGGTGTTCATTCATCCTAACCCTAACCCTAACCCTAACCCTAACCCTAACCCTAACCCTAACCCTAACCCTAACC
>NW_028113113.1:185000-217500 GCF_964234715.1 Podarcis melisellensis | reverse complement strand
AACCCTATTCTTGGATTGTTCTTGCGGTGTTCATCCACCCTAACCCTAACCCTAACCCTAACCCTCACCCTAACCCTAATCTTGGATTGTTCTTGTGGTGTTCATTCATCCTAACCCTAACCCTAACCCTAACCCTAACCCTAACCGTAAGCCTAACCCTAACCCTAACCCTAACCCTAACCCTAACCCTAACCCTAACCCTAACCCTAATCTTGGATTGTTCTTGCGGTGTTCATTCATCCTAACCCTAACCCTAACCCTAACCCTAACCCTAACCCTAACCCTAACCCTAACCCTAACCCTAACCCTAACCCTATTCTTGGATTGTTCTTGTGGTGTTCATTCATCCTAACCCTAACCCTAACCCTAACCCTATTCTTGGATTGTTCTTGCGGTGTTCATTCACCCTAACCCTAACCCTAACCCTAACCCTTACCCTAACCCTAACCCTAACCCTAACCCTAACCCTAACCCTAACCCTAATCCTAACCCTAACCCTAACCCTAACCCTATTCTTGGATTGTTCTTGCGGTGTTCATTCACCCTAACCCTAACCCTAACCCTAACCCTAACCCTAACCCTAACCCTAACCCTAACCCTATTCTTGGATTGTTCTTGCGGTGTTCATTCACCCTAACCCTAACCCTAACCCTACCCTTAACCCCTAACCCTAACCCTACCCCTAACCCTAACCCTAATCTTGGATTGTTCTTGCGGTGTTCATTCACCCTAACCCTAACCCTAACCCTAACCCAAACCCTAACCCTAACCCTAACCTTGGATTGTTCTTGTAGTGTTCATTCATCCTAACCCTAACCCTAACCCTAACCCTAACCCTAACCGTAACCCTAACCCTAACCCTAACCCTAACCCTAACCCTAACCCTAACCCTAACCCTAACCCTAACCCTAATCTTGGATTGTTCTTGCGGTGTTCATTCATCCTAACCCTAACCCTAACCCTAACCCTAACCCTAACCCTAACCCTAACCCTAACCCTAACCCTAACCCTATTCTTGGATTGTTCTTGTAGTGTTCATTCATCCTAACCCTAACCCTAACCCTAACCCTAACCCTAATCTTGGATTGTTCTTGCGGTGTTCATTCATCCTAACCCTAACCCTAACCCTAACCCTAACCCTAACCCTAACCCTAACCAACCCTAACCCTAACCCTAACCCTAACCCTAACCCTAACCCTAACCCTATTCTTGGATTGTTCTTGCGGTGTTCATTCACCCTAACCCTAACCCTAACCCTAACCCTAACCCTATTCTTGGATTGTTCTTGCGGTGTTCATTCACCCTAACCCTAACCCTAACCCTAACCCTCACCCTAACCCTAACCCTAACCCTAACCCTAACCCTAACCCTAACCCTAACCCTAACCCTAACCCTAACCCTAACCCTAATCTTGGATTGTTCTTGCGGTGTTCATTCATCCTAACCCTAACCCTAACCCTAACCCTAACCCTAACCCTAACCCTAACCCTAACCCTAACCCTAACCCTAACCCTAATCTTGGATTGTTCTTGTAGTGTTCATTCATCCTAACCCTAACCCTAACCCTAACCCTAACCCTAACCCTAACACTAACACTAACACTAACACTAACACTAACACTAACACTAACACTAACACTAACACTAACACTAACCCTTATCTTGGATTGTTCTTGCGGTGTTCATTCATCCTAACCCTAACCCTAACCCTAACCCTAACCCTAACCCTAACCCTAACCCTAACCCTAACCCTAACCCTAAAATTAACCCTAACCGTAACCCTAACCCCAACCCCAACCCTAACCCTAACCCTAACCCTAACCCTAATCTTGGATTGTTCTTGTGGTGTTCATTCATCCTAACCCTAACCCTAACCCTAACCCTAACCCTAACCCTAACCCTATTCTTGGATTGTTCTTGCGGTGTTCATCCACCCTAACCCTAACCCTAACGCTAACCCTCACCCTAACCCTAATCTTGGATGGTTCTTGTGGTGTTCATTCATCCTAACCCTAACCCTAACCCTAACCCTAACCCTAACCCTAACCCTAACCCTAACCCTAATCTTGGATTGTTCTTGCGGTGTTCATTCACCCTAACCCTAACCCTAACCCTAACCCTAACCCTAACCCTAACCCCAACCCTAACCCTAACCCTAATCTTGGATTGTTCTTGCGGTGTTCATTCATCCTAACCCTAACCCTAACCCTAACCCTAACCCTAACCCTAACCCTAACCCTAACCCTAACACTATCCCTAACCCTATTCTTGGATTGTTCTTGTGGTGTTCATTCACCCTAACCCTAACCCTAACCCTAACCCTTACCCTAACCCTAACCCTAACCCTAACCCTAACCCTAACCCTAACCCTAACCCTAACCCTAACCCTAACCCTATTCTTGGATTGTTCTTGCGGTGTTCATTCACCCTAACCCTAACCCTAACCCTAACCCTTACCCTAACCCTAACCCTAACCCTAACCCTAACCCTAACCCTAACCCTAACCCTAACCCTAACCCTAACCCTAACCCTATTCTTGGATTGTTCTTGCGGTGTTCATTCACCCTAACCCTAACCCTAACCCTAACCCTAACCCTAACCCTAACCCTAACCCTAACCCTAATCATGGATTGTTCTTGCAGTGTTCATTCATCCTAACCCTAACCCTAACCCTAACCCTAACCCTAATCCTAACCCTAACCCTAACCCTAATCTTGGATTGTTCTTGCGGTGTTCATTCACCCTAACCCTAACCCTAACCCTAACCCTAACCCTAACCCTAACCCTAATCTTGGATTGTTCTTGTAGTGTTCACTCATCCTAACCCTAACCCTAACCCTAACCCTAATCTTGGATTGTTCTTGCGGTGTTCATTCATCCTAAACCTAACCCTAACCCTAACCCTAACTCTAACCCTAACCCTAACCCTAACACTAACCCTAACCCTTACTCTAAGCCTAACCCTAACCCTATTCTTGGATTGTTCTTCCGGTGTTCATTCATTCTAACCCTAACCCTAACCCTAACCCTAACCCTAACCCTAACCCTAACCCTAACCCTAACCCTAACCCTAACCCTAACCCTAACCCTAACCCTATTCTTGGATTGTTCTTGCGGTGTTCATTCACCCTAACCCTTACCCTAACCCTAACCCTAACCCTAACCCTAACCCTAACCCTAACCCTAACCCTAACTCTAACCCTAACCCTAACCCTAACCCTAACCCTAACCCTAACCCTTATCTTGGATTGTTCTTGTAGTGTTCATTCATCCTAACCCTATCCCTAACCCTAACCCTAACCCTAACCCTAACCCTAATCTTGGATTGTTCTTGCGGTGTTCATTCATCCTAACCCTAACCCTAACCCTAACACTAACCCTAACCCTAACCCTAACCCTAACCCTAACACTAACACTAACACTAACACTAACACTAACCCTTATCTTGGATTGTTCTTGCGGTGTTCATTCATCCTAACCCTAACCCTAACCCTAACCCTAACCCTAACCCTAACCCTAACCCTAACCCTATTCTTGGATTGTTCTTGCGGTGTTCATTCACCCTAACCCTTACCCTAACCCTAACCCTAACCCTAACCCTAACCCTAACCCTAACTCTAACCCTAACCAATCTTGGATTGTTCTTGTAGTGTTCATTCATCCTAACCCTAACCCTAACCCTAACCCTAACCCTAACCCTAACCCTAACCAATCTTGGATTGTTCTTGTAGTGTTCATTCATCCTAACCCTAACCCTAACCCTAACCCTAACCCTAACCCTAACCCTAACCCTAACCCTAATCTTGGATTGTTCTTGCGGTGTTCATTCATCCTAACCCTAACCCTAACCCTAACCCTAACCCTAACCCTAACCTTGGATTGTTCTTGTAGTGTTCATTCATCCTAACCCTAACCCTAACCCTAACCCTAACCCTAACCCTAACCCTAACCCTAACCCTAACCCTAACCCTAATCTTGGATTGTTCTTGCGGTGTTCATTCATCCTAACCCTAACCCTAACCCTAACCCTAACCCTAACCCTAACCCTAACCCTATACTTGGATTGTTCTTGTGGTGTTCATTCATCCTAACCCTAACCCTAGCCCTAACCCTATTCTTGGATTGTTCTTGCGGTGTTCATTCACCCTAACCCTAACGCTAACCCTAACCCTTACCCTAACCCTAACCCTAACCCTAACCCTAACCCTAACCCTAACCCTAACCCTAACCCTAATCCTAACCCTAACCCTAACCCTAACCCTAACCCTAACCCTAACCATATTCTTGGATTGTTCTTGCGGTGTTCATTCACCCTAACCCTAACCCTAACCCTTACCCTAACCCTAACCCTTACCCTTACCCTAACCCTAACCCTAACCCTAACCCTAATCTTGGATTGTTCTTGCGGTGTTCATTCATCCTAACCCTAACCCTAACCCTAACCCTAACCCTAACCCTAACCCTAATCCTAACCCTAACCCAAATCTTGGATTGTTCTTGCGGTGTTCATTCACCCTAACCCTAACCCTAACCCTAACCCTAACCCTAACCCTAACCCTAACCCTAACCCTAACCCTAACCCTAATCTTGGATTGTTCTTGTAGTGTTCATTCATCCTAACCCTAACCCTAACCCTAACCCTAACCCTAATCTTGGATTGTTCTTGCGGTGTTCATTCATCCTAACCCTAACCCTAACCCTAACCCTAACCCTAACCCTAACCCTAACCCTAACCCTAACCCTATTCTTGGATTGTTCTTGCGGTGTTCATTCACCCTAACCCTAACCCTAACCCTAACCCTATTCTTGGATTGTTCTTGCGGTGTTCATTCACCCTAACCCTAACCCTAACCCTAACCCTAACCCTAACCCTAACCCTAACCCTAACCCTAATCTTGGATTGTTCTTGCGGTGTTCATTCATCCTAACCCTAACCCTAACCCTAACCCTAACCCTAACCCTAACCCTAACCCTAATCTTGGATTGTTCTTGTAGTGTTCATTCATCCTAACCCTAACCCTAACCCTAACCCTAACCCTAACCCTAACACTAACACTAACACTAACACTAACCCTTATCTTGGATTGTTCTTGCGGTGTTCATTCATCCTAACCCTAACCCTAACCCTAACCCTAACCCTAACCCTAACCCTAACCCTAACCCTAAAATTAACCCTAACCCTAACCCTAACCCCAACCCTAACCCTAACCCTAACCCTAACCCTAACCCTAACCCTAACCCTAATCTTGGATTGTTCTTGTGGTGTTCATTCATCCTAACCCTAACCCTAACCCTAACCCTAACCCTAACCCTAACCCTAACCCTAACCCTAACCCTAACCCTAACCCTATTCTTGGATTGTTCTTGCGGTGTTCATCCACCCTAACCCTAACCCTAACCCTAACCCTCACCCTAACCCTAATCTTGGATTGTTCTTGTGGTGTTCATTCATCCTAACCCTAACCCTAACCCTAACCCTAACCGTAAGCCTAACCCTAACCCTAACCCTAACCCTAACCCTAACCCTAATCTTGGATTGTTCTTGCGGTGTTCATTCATCCTAACCCTAACCCTAACCCTAACCCTAACCCTAACCCTAACCCTAACCCTAACCCTAACCCTAACCCTAACCCTAACCCTAACCCTATTCTTGGATTGTTCTTGTGGTGTTCATTCATCCTAACCCTAACCCTAACCCTAACCCTATTCTTGGATTGTTCTTGCGGTGTTCATTCACCCTAACCCTAACCCTAACCCTAACCCTTACCCTAACCCTAACCCTAACCCTAACCCTAACCCTAACCCTAATCCTAACCCTAACCCTAACCCTAACCCTATTCTTGGATTGTTCTTGCGGTGTTCATTCACCCTAACCCTAACCCTAACCCTAACCCTAACCCTAACCCTAACCCTAACCCTATTCTTGGATTGTTCTTGCGGTGTTCATTCACCCTAACCCTAACCCTAACCCTACCCTTAACCCCTAACCCTAACCCTACCCCTAACCCTAACCCTAATCTTGGATTGTTCTTGCGGTGTTCATTCACCCTAACCCTAACCCTAACCCTAACCCAAACCCTAACCCTAACCCTAACCTTGGATTGTTCTTGTAGTGTTCATTCATCCTAACCCTAACCCTAACCCTAACCCTAACCCTAACCGTAACCCTAACCCTAACCCTAACCCTAACCCTAACCCTAACCCTAACCCTAACCCTAATCTTGGATTGTTCTTGCGGTGTTCATTCATCCTAACCCTAACCCTAACCCTAACCCTAACCCTAACCCTAACCCTAACCCTAACCCTAACCCTAACCCTAACCCTATTCTTGGATTGTTCTTGTAGTGTTCATTCATCCTAACCCTAACCCTAACCCTAACCCTAACCCTAATCTTGGATTGTTCTTGCGGTGTTCATTCATCCTAACCCTAACCCTAACCCTAACCCTAACCCTAACCCTAACCCTAACCCTAACCAACCCTAACCCTAACCCTAACCCTAACCCTAACCCTAACCCTAACCCTAACCCTATTCTTGGATTGTTCTTGCGGTGTTCATTCACCCTAACCCTAACCCTAACCCTAACCCTATTCTTGGATTGTTCTTGCGGTGTTCATTCACCCTAACCCTAACCCTAACCCTAACCCTAACCCTCACCCTCACCCTAACCCTAACCCTAACCCTAACCCTAACCCTAACCCTAACCCTAACCCTAACCCTAACCCTAACCCTAACCCTAACCCTAATCTTGGATTGTTCTTGCGGTGTTCATTCATCCTAACCCTAACCCTAACCCTAACCCTAACCCTAACCCTAACCCTAACCCTAACCCTAACCCTAATCTTGGATTGTTCTTGTAGTGTTCATTCATCCTAACCCTAACCCTAACCCTAACCCTAACCCTAACCCTAACACTAACACTAACACTAACACTAACACTAACACTAACCCTTATCTTGGATTGTTCTTGCGGTGTTCATTCATCCTAACCCTAACCCTAACCCTAACCCTAACCCTAACCCTAACCCTAACCCTAACCCTAAAATTAACCCTAACCGTAACCCTAACCCCAACCCCAACCCTAACCCTAACCCTAACCCTAACCCTAATCTTGGATTGTTCTTGTGGTGTTCATTCATCCTAACCCTAACCCTAACCCTAACCCTAACCCTAACCCTAACCCTAACCCTAACCCTATTCTTGGATTGTTCTTGCGGTGTTCATCCACCCTAACCCTAACCCTAACGCTAACCCTCACCCTAACCCTAATCTTGGATGGTTCTTGTGGTGTTCATTCATCCTAACCCTAACCCTAACCCTAACCCTAACCCTAACCCTAACCCTAACCCTAACCCTAATCTTGGATTGTTCTTGCGGTGTTCATTCACCCTAACCCTAACCCTAACCCTAACCCTAACCCTAACCCTAACCCCAACCCTAACCCTAACCCTAATCTTGGATTGTTCTTGCGGTGTTCATTCATCCTAACCCTAACCCTAACCCTAACCCTAACCCTAACCCTAACCCTAACCCTAACCCTAACCCTAACCCTAACCCTAACCCTAACCCTAACACTATCCCTAACCCTATTCTTGGATTGTTCTTGTGGTGTTCATTCATCCTAACCCTAACCCTAACCCTAACCCTATTCTTGGATTGTTCTTGCGGTGTTCATTCACCCTAACCCTAACCCTAACCCTAACCCTTACCCTAACCCTAACCCTAACCCTAACCCTAACCCTAACCCTAACCCTAACCCTAACCCTAACCCTAACCCTAACCCTATTCTTGGATTGTTCTTGCGGTGTTCATTCACCCTAACCCTAACCCTAACCCTAACCCTAACCCTAACCCTAACCCTAACCCTAACCCTAACCCTAACCCTAACCCTAACCCTAATCATGGATTGTTCTTGCAGTGTTCATTCATCCTAACCCTAACCCTAACCCTAACCCTAACCCTAACCCTAATCCTAACCCTAACCCTAACCCTAATCTTGGATTGTTCTTGCGGTGTTCATTCACCCTAACCCTAACCCTAACCCTAACCCTAACCCTAACCCTAATCTTGGATTGTTCTTGTAGTGTTCATTCATCCTAACCCTAACCCTAACCCTAACCCTAATCTTGGATTGTTCTTGCGGTGTTCATTCATCCTAAACCTAACCCTAACCCTAACTCTAACCCTAACCCTAACCCTAACACTAACCCTAACCCTTACTCTAAGCCTAACCCTAACCCTATTCTTGGATTGTTCTTCCGGTGTTCATTCATTCTAACCCTAACCCTAACCCTAACCCTAACCCTAACCCTAACCCTAACCCTAACCCTAACCCTAACCCTAACCCTAACCCTAACCCTATTCTTGGATTGTTCTTGCGGTGTTCATTCACCCTAACCCTTACCCTAACCCTAACCCTAACCCTAACCCTAACCCTAACCCTAACCCTAACTCTAACCCTAACCCTAACCCTAACCCTAACCCTAACCCTTATCTTGGATTGTTCTTGTAGTGTTCATTCATCCTAACCCTATCCCTAACCCTAACCCTAACCCTAACCCTAACCCTAATCTTGGATTGTTCTTGCGGTGTTCATTCATCCTAACCCTAACCCTAACCCTAACACTAACCCTAACCCTAACCCTAACCCTAACCCTAACCCTAACACTAACACTAACACTAACACTAACCCTTATCTTGGATTGTTCTTGCGGTGTTCATTCATCCTAACCCTAACCCTAACCCTAACCCTAACCCTAACCCTAACCCTAACCCTAACCCTAACCCTATTCTTGGATTGTTCTTGCGGTGTTCATTCACCCTAACCCTTACCCTAACCCTAACCCTAACCCTAACCCTAACCCTAACCCTAACCCTAACTCTAACCCTAACCAATCTTGGATTGTTCTTGTAGTGTTCATTCATCCTAACCCTAACCCTAACCCTAACCCTAACCCTAACCCTAACCCTAACCAATCTTGGATTGTTCTTGTAGTGTTCATTCATCCTAACCCTAACCCTAACCCTAACCCTAACCCTAACCCTAACCCTAACCCTAATCTTGGATTGTTCTTGCGGTGTTCATTCATCCTAACCCTAACCCTAACCCTAACCCTAACCCTAACCCTAACCTTGGATTGTTCTTGTAGTGTTCATTCATCCTAACCCTAACCCTAACCCTAACCCTAACCCTAACCCTAACCCTAACCCTAACCCTAACCCTAACCCTAACCCTAATCTTGGATTGTTCTTGCGGTGTTCATTCATCCTAACCCTAACCCTAACCCTAACCCTAACCCTAACCCTAACCCTAACCCTATTCTTGGATTGTTCTTGTGGTGTTCATTCATCCTAACCCTAACCCTAGCCCTAACCCTATTCTTGGATTGTTCTTGCGGTGTTCATTCACCCTAACCCTAACGCTAACCCTAACCCTTACCCTAACCCTAACCCTAACCCTAACCCTAACCCTAACCCTAACCCTAATCCTAACCCTAACCCTAACCCTAACCCTAACCCTAACCCTAACCATATTCTTGGATTGTTCTTGCGGTGTTCATTCACCCTAACCCTAACCCTAACCCTTACCCTAACCCTAACCCTTACCCTTACCCTAACCCTAACCCTAACCCTAACCCTAATCTTGGATTGTTCTTGCGGTGTTCATTCATCCTAACCCTAACCCTAACCCTAACCCTAACCCTAACCCTAACCCTAATCCTAACCCTAACCCAAATCTTGGATTGTTCTTGCGGTGTTCATTCACCCTAACCCTAACCCTAACCCTAACCCTAACCCTAACCCTAACCCTAACCCTAATCTTGGATTGTTCTTGTAGTGTTCATTCATCCTAACCCTAACCCTAACCCAAACCCTAATCTTGGATTGTTCTTGCGGTGTTCATTCATCCTAAACCTAACCCTAACCCAAACCCTAACTCTAACCCTAACCCTAACCCTAACCCTAACCCTAACCCTAACCCTATTCTTGGATTGTTCTTGCGGTGTTCATTCACCCTAACCCTAACCCTAACCCTAACCCTAACCCTAACCCTAACCCTATTCTTGGATTGTTCTTGCGGTGTTCATTCACCCTAACCCTAACCCTAACCCTAACCCTAACCCTAACCCTAACCCTTACCCTAACCCTAACCCTAACCCTAACCCTAATCTTGGATTGTTCTTGTGGTGTTCATTCATCCTAACCCTAACCCTAACCCTAACCCTAACCCTAACCCTAACCCTAACCCTAACCCTAACCCTAACCCTAATCTTGGATTGTTCTTGTAGTGTTCATTCATCCTAACCCTAACCCTAACCCTAACCCTAACCCTAACCCTAACCCTAACCCTAACCCTAACCCTAACCCTAACCCTAACCCTAACCCTAATCTTGGATTGTTCTTGCGGTGTTCATTCATCCTAACCCTAACCCTAACCCTAACCCTAACCCTAACCCTAACCCTAACCTTGGATTGTTCTTGTAGTGTTCATTAATCCTAACCCTAACCCTAACCCTAACCCTAACCCTAACCCTAACCCTAATCTTGGATTGTTCTTGCGGTGTTCATTCATCCTAACCCTAACCCTAACCCTAACCCTAACCCTAACCCTAACCCTAACCCTAACCCTAACCCTAACCCTAACCCTATTCTTGGATTGTTCTTGCGGTGTTCATTCACCCTAACCCTAACCCTAACCCTAACCCTAACCCTAACCCTAACCCTAATCCTAACCCTAACCCTAACCCTAACCCTAACCCTAATCTTGGATTGTTCTTGCGGTGTTCATTCATCCTAACCCTAACCCTAACCCTAACCCTAACCCTAACCCTAACCCTAATCCTAACCCTAACCCTAACCCTAATCTTGGATTGTTCTTGCGGTGTTCATTCATCCTAACCCTAACCCTATTCCTAACCCTAACCCTAACCCTAACCCTAACCCTAACCCTAACCCTAATCCTAACCCTAACCCTAATCTTGGATTTTTCTTGCATTGTTCATTCACCCTAACCCTAACCCTAACCCTAACCCTAACCCTAACCCTAACCCTAACCCTAATCTTGGATTGTTCTTGTAGTGTTCATTCATCCTAACCCTAACCCTAACCCTAACCCTAATCTTGGATTGTTCTTGCGGTGTTCATTCATCCTAAACCTAACCCTAACCCTAACCCTAACTCTAACCGTAACCCTAACCCTAACCCTAACGCTAACCCTAACCCTAACCCTAACCCTAACCCTAACCCTAAGCCTAAGCCTAAGCCTAAGCCTAAGCCTAAGCCTAAGCCTAAGCCTAAGCCTAAGCCTAAGCCTATTCTTGGATTGTTCTTCCGGTGTTCATTCACCCTAACCCTAACCCTAATCTTGGATTGTTCTTGCGGTGTTCATTCATCCTAACCCTAACCCTAACCCTAACCCTAACCCTAACCCTAACCCTAACCCTAACCCTAACCCTAACCCTAACCCTATTCTTGGATTGTTCTTGCGGTGTTCATTCACCCTAACCCTAACCCTAACCCTAACCCTATTCTTGGATTGTTCTTGCGGTGTTCATTCACCCTAACCCTAACCCTAACCCTAACCCTAACCCTAACCCTAACCCTAACCCTAACCCTAACCCTAACCCTAATCTTGGATTGTTCTTGCGGTGTTCATTCATCCTAACCCTAACCCTAACCCTAACCCTAACCCTAACCCTAACCCTAACCCTAATCTTGGATTGTTCTTGTAGTGTTCATTCATCCTAACCCTAACCCTAACCCTAACCCTAACCCTAACCCTAACCCTAACCCTAACCCTAACCCTAACCCTAACCCTAACCCTAACCCTAACACTAACACTAACACTAACACTAACACTAACCCTTATCTTGGATTGTTCTTGCGGTGTTCATTCATCCTAACCCTAACCCTAACCCTAACCCTAACCCTAACCCTAACCCTAACCCTAAAATTAACCCTAACCCTAACCCTAACCCCAACCCTAACCCTACCCCTAACCCTAACCCTAACCCTAATCTTGGATTGTTCTTGTGGTGTTCATTCATCCTAACCCTAACCCTAACCCTAACCCTAACCCTAACCCTAACCCTAACCCTAACCCTAACCCTAACCCTATTCTTGGATTGTTCTTGCGGTGTTCATCCACCCTAACCCTAACCCTAACCCTAACCCTCACCCTAACCCTAATCTTGGATTGTTCTTGTGGTGTTCATTCATCCTAACCCTAACCCTAACCCTAACCCTAACCGTAAGCCTAACCCTAACCCTAACCCTAACCCTAACCCTAACCCTAACCCTAACCCTAACCCTAACCCTAACCCTAACCCTAACCCTAATCTTGGATTGTTCTTGCGGTGTTCATTCATCCTAACCCTAACCCTAACCCTAACCCTAACCCTAACCCTAACCCTAACCCTAACCCTAACCCTAACCCTATTCTTGGATTGTTCTTGTGGTGTTCATTCATCCTAACCCTAACCCTAACCCTAACCCTATTCTTGGATTGTTCTTGCGGTGTTCATTCACCCTAACCCTAACCCTAACCCTAACCCTTACCCTAACCCTAACCCTAACCCTAACCCTAACCCTAACCCTAACCCTAACCCTAACCCTAACCCTATTCTTGGATTGTTCTTGCGGTGTTCATTCACCCTAACCCTAACCCTAACCCTAACCCTAACCCTAACCCTAACCCTAACCCTAACCCTAACCCTAACCCTAACCCTATTCTTGGATTGTTCTTGCGGTGTTCATTCACCCTAACCCTAACCCTAACCCTACCCCTAACCCCTAACCCTAACCCTACCCCTAACCCTAACCCTAATCTTGGATTGTTCTTGCGGTGTTCATTCACCCTAACCCTAACCCTAACCCTAACCCTAACCCTAACCTTGGATTGTTCTTGTAGTGTTCATTCATCCTAACCCTAACCCTAACCCTAACCCTAACCGTAACCCTAACCCTAACCCTAACCCTAACCCTAACCCTAACCCTAACCCTAATCTTGGATTGTTCTTGCGGTGTTCATTCATCCTAACCCTAACCCTAACCCTAACCCTAACCCTAACCCTAACCCTAACCCTAACCCTAACCCTAACCCTAACCCTATTCTTGGATTGTTCTTGTAGTGTTCATTCATCCTAACCCTAACCCTAACCCTAACCCTAACCCTAATCTTGGATTGTTCTTGCGGTGTTCATTCATCCTAACCCTAACCCTAACCCTAACCCTAACCCTAACCAACCCTAACCCTAACCCTAACCCTAACCCTAACCCTAACCCTAACCCTATTCTTGGATTGTTCTTGCGGTGTTCATTCACCCTAACCCTAACCCTAACCCTAACCCTAACCCTATTCTTGGATTGTTCTTGCGGTGTTCATTCACCCTAACCCTAACCCTAACCCTAACCCTAACCCTAACCCTAACCCTAACCCTAACCCTAACCCTAACCCTAACCCTAACCCTAACCCTAATCTTGGATTGTTCTTGCGGTGTTCATTCATCCTAACCCTAACCCTAACCCTAACCCTAACCCTAACCCTAACCCTAACCCTAACCCTAACCCTAACCCTAACCCTAACCCTAATCTTGGATTGTTCTTGTAGTGTTCATTCATCCTAACCCTAACCCTAACCCTAACCCTAACCCTAACCCTAACACTAACACTAACACTAACACTAACACTAACACTAACACTAACACTAACACTAACACTAACCCTTTTCTTGGATTGTTCTTGCGGTGTTCATTCATCCTAACCCTAACCCTAACCCTAACCCTAAGCCTAACCCTAACCCTAACCCTAAAATTAACCCTAACCGTAACCCTAACCCCAACCCCAACCCTAACCCTAACCCTAACCCTAACCCTAATCTTGGATTGTTCTTGTGGTGTTCATTCATCCTAACCCTAACCCTAACCCTAACCCTAACCCTAACCCTAACCCTAACCCTAACCCTAACCCTATTCTTGGATTGTTCTTGCGGTGTTCATCCACCCTAACCCTAACCCTAACGCTAACCCTCACCCTAACCCTAATCTTGGATGGTTCTTGTGGTGTTCATTCATCCTAACCCTAACCCTAACCCTAACCCTAACCCTAACCCTAACCCTAACCCTAACCCTAATCTTGGATTGTTCTTGCGGTGTTCATTCACCCTAACCCTAACCCTAACCCTAACCCTAACCCTAACCCTAACCCCAACCCTAACCCTAACCCTAATCTTGGATTGTTCTTGCGGTGTTCATTCATCCTAACCCTAACCCTAACCCTAACCCTAACCCTAACCCTAACCCTAACCCTAACACTATCCCTAACCCTATTCTTGGATTGTTCTTGTGGTGTTCATTCATCCTAACCCTAACCCTAACCCTAACCCTATTCTTGGATTGTTCTTGCGGTGTTCATTCACCCTAACCCTAACCCTAACCCTAACCCTTACCCTAACCCTAACCCTAACCCTAACCCTAACCCTAACCCTAACCCTAACCCTAACCCTAACCCTAACCCTAACCCTAACCCTAACCCTATTCTTGGATTGTTCTTGCGGTGTTCATTCACCCTAACCCTAACCCTAACCCTAACCCTAACCCTAACCCTAACCCTAACCCTAACCCTAACCCTAACCCTAATCATGGATTGTTCTTGCAGTGTTCATTCATCCTAACCCTAACCCTAACCCTAACCCTAACCCTAATCCTAACCCTAACCCTAACCCTAATCTTGGATTGTTCTTGCGGTGTTCATTCACCCTAACCCTAACCCTAACCCTAACCCTAACCCTAATCTTGGATTGTTCTTGTAGTGTTCATTCATCCTAACCCTAACCCTAACCCTAACCCTAATCTTGGATTGTTCTTGCGGTGTTCATTCATCCTAAACCTAACCCTAACCCTAACTCTAACCCTAACCCTAACCCTAACACTAACCCTAACCCTTACTCTAAGCCTAACCCTAACCCTATTCTTGGATTGTTCTTCCGGTGTTCATTCATTCTAACCCTAACCCTAACCCTAACCCTAACCCTAACCCTAACCCTAACCCTAACCCTAACCCTAACCCTAACCCTAACCCTATTCTTGGATTGTTCTTGCGGTGTTCATTCACCCTAACCCTTACCCTAACCCTAACCCTAACCCTAACCCTAACCCTAACCCTAACCCTAACTCTAACCCTAACCCTAACCCTAACCCTAACCCTAACCCTAACCTTTATCTTGGATTGTTCTTGTAGTGTTCATTCATCCTAACCCTAACCCTAACCCTAACCCTAACCCTAACCCTAACCCTAACCCTAATCTTGGATTGTTCTTGCGGTGTTCATTCATCCTAACCCTAACCCTAACCCTAACACTAACCCTAACCCTAACCCTAACCCTAACCCTAACACTAACACTAACACTAACACTAACACTAACACTAACCCTTATCTTGGATTGTTCTTGCGGTGTTCATTCATCCTAACCCTAACCCTAACCCTAACCCTAACCCTAACCCTAACCCTAACCCTAACCCTAACCCTATTCTTGGATTGTTCTTGCGGTGTTCATTCACCCTAACCCTTACCCTAACCCTAACCCTAACCCTAACCCTAACCCTAACCCTAACTCTAACCCTAACCAATCTTGGATTGTTCTTGTAGTGTTCATTCATCCTAACCCTAACCCTAACCCTAACCCTAACCCTAACCCTAACCAATCTTGGATTGTTCTTGTAGTGTTCATTCATCCTAACCCTAACCCTAACCCTAACCCTAACCCTAACCCTAACCCTAACCCTAACCCTAACCCTAATCTTGGATTGTTCTTGCGGTGTTCATTCATCCTAACCCTAACCCTAACCCTAACCCTAACCCTAACCCTAACCTTGGATTGTTCTTGTAGTGTTCATTCATCCTAACCCTAACCCTAACCCTAACCCTAACCCTAACCCTAACCCTAACCCTAACCCTAACCCTAACCCTAACCCTAATCTTGGATTGTTCTTGCGGTGTTCATTCATCCTAACCCTAACCCTAACCCTAACCCTAACCCTAACCCTAACCCTAACCCTAACCCTAACCTTGGATTGTTCTTGTAGTGTTCATTCATCCTAACCCTAACCCTAACCCTAACCCTAACCGTAACCCTAACCCTAACCCTAACCCTAACCCTAACCCTAACCCTAACCCTAACCCTAACCCTAACCCTAACCCTAACCCTAACCCTAACCCTAATCTTGGATTGTTCTTGCGGTGTTCATTCATCCTAACCCTAACCCTAACCCTAACCCTAACCCTAACCCTAACCCTAACCCTAACCCTAACCCTATTCTTGGATTGTTCTTGTAGTGTTCATTCATCCTAACCCTAACCCTAACCCTAACCCTAACCCTAATCTTGGATTGTTCTTGCGGTGTTCATTCATCCTAACCCTAACCCTAACCCTAACCCTAACCCTAACCCTAACCCTAACCAACCCTAACCCTAACCCTAACCCTAACCCTAACCCTAACCCTAACCCTATTCTTGGATTGTTCTTGCGGTGTTCATTCACCCTAACCCTAACCCTAACCCTAACCCTAACCCTATTCTTGGATTGTTCTTGCGGTGTTCATTCACCCTAACCCTAACCCTAACCCTAACCCTAACCCTAACCCTAACCCTAACCCTAACCCTAACCCTAACCCTAACCCTAACCCTAACCCTAACCCTAACCCTAATCTTGGATTGTTCTTGCGGTGTTCTTTCATCCTAACCCTAACCCTAACCCTAACCCTAACCCTAACCCTAACCCTAACCCTAACCCTAACCCTAACCCTAACCCTAACCCTAATCTTGGATTGTTCTTGTAGTGTTCATTCATCCTAACCCTAACCCTAACCCTAACCCTAACCCTAACCCTAACCCTAACACTAACACTAACACTAACACTAACACTAACACTAACACTAACACTAACACTAACCCTTATCTTGGATTGTTCTTGCGGTGTTCATTCATCCTAACCCTAACCCTAACCCTAACCCTAACCCTAACCCTAACCCTAAAATTAACCCTAACCGTAACCCTAACCCCAACCCCAACCCTAACCCTAACCCTAACCCTAACCCTAATCTTGGATTGTTCTTGTGGTGTTCATTCATCCTAACCCTAACCCTAACCCTAACCCTAACCCTAACCCTAACCCTAACCCTAACCCTAACCCTATTCTTGGATTGTTCTTGCGGTGTTCATCCACCCTAACCCTAACCCTAACGCTAACCCTCACCCTAACCCTAATCTTGGATGGTTCTTGTGGTGTTCATTCATCCTAACCCTAACCCTAACCCTAACCCTAACCCTAACCCTAACCCTAACCCTAACCCTAACCCTAATCTTGGATTGTTCTTGCGGTGTTCATTCACCCTAACCCTAACCCTAACCCTAACCCTAACCCTAACCCTAACCCCAACCCTAACCCTAACCCTAATCTTGGATTGTTCTTGCGGTGTTCATTCATCCTAACCCTAACCCTAACCCTAACCCTAACCCTAACCCTAACCCTAACACTATCCCTAACCCTATTCTTGGATTGTTCTTGTGGTGTTCATTCATCCTAACCCTAACCCTATTCTTGGATTGTTCTTGCGGTGTTCATTCACCCTAACCCTAACCCTAACCCTAACCCTAACCCTAACCCTTACCCTAACCCTAACCCTAACCCTAACCCTAACCCTAACCCTAACCCTAACCCTAACCCTAACCCTAACCCTATTCTTGGATTGTTCTTGCGGTGTTCATTCACCCTAACCCTAACCCTAACCCTAACCCTAACCCTAACCCTAACCCTAACCCTAACCCTAACCCTAACCCTAATCCTAACCCTAACCCTAACCCTAATCTTGGATTGTTCTTGCGGTGTTCATTCACCCTAACCCTAACCCTAACCCTAACCCTAACCCTAATCTTGGATTGTTCTTGTAATGTTCATTCATCCTAACCCTAACCCTAACCCTAACCCTAATCTTGGATTGTTCTTGCGGTGTTCATTCATCCTAAACCTAACCCTAACCCTAACTCTAA
The DNA here is from genome assembly GCF_964234715.1 of Podarcis melisellensis. Taxonomy (NCBI): domain Eukaryota; kingdom Metazoa; phylum Chordata; class Lepidosauria; order Squamata; family Lacertidae; genus Podarcis; species Podarcis melisellensis. The sequence goes on along the minus strand of NW_028113113.1, from coordinate 199,456 downwards.
CCCTAACCCTAACCCTAACACTAACCCTAACCCTTACTCTAAGCCTAACCCTAACCCTATTCTTGGAGGGTTCTTCCGGTGTTCATTCATTCTAACCCTAACCCTAACCCTAACCCTAACCCTAACCCTAACCCTAACCCTAACCCTAACCCTAACCCTAACCCTAACCCTAACCCTATTCTTGGATTGTTCTTGCGGTGTTCATTCACCCTAACCCTTACCCTAACCCTAACCCTAACCCTAACCCTAACCCTAACCCTAACCCTAACCCTAACCCTAACTCTAACCCTAACCCTAACCCTAACCCTAACCCTAACCCTAACCCTAACCCTTATCTTGGATTGTTCTTGTAGTGTTCATTCATCCTAACCCTAACCCTAACCCTAACCCTAACCCTAACCCTAACCCTAACCCTAATCTTGGATTGTTCTTGCGGTGTTCATTCATCCTAACCCTAACCCTAACCCTAACACTAACCCTAACCCTAACCCTAACCCTAACCCTAACACTAACACTAACACTAACACTAACCCTTATCTTGGATTGTTCTTGCGGTGTTCATTCATCCTAACCCTAACCCTAACCCTAACCCTAACCCTAACCCTAACCCTAACCCTAACCCTAACCCTAACCCTATTCTTGGATTGTTCTTGCGGTGTTCATTCACCCTAACCCTTACCCTAACCCTAACCCTAACCCTAACCCTAACCCTAACCCTAACCCTAACCCTAACCCTAACCCTAACTCTAACCCTAACCAATCTTGGATTGTTCTTGTAGTGTTCATTCATCCTAACCCTAACCCTAACCCTAACCCTAACCCTAACCCTAACCCTAACCAATCTTGGATTGTTCTTGTAGTGTTCATTCATCCTAACCCTAACCCTAACCCTAACCCTAACCCTAACCCTAACCCTAACCCTAACCCTAACCCTAACCCTAACCCTAATCTTGGATTGTTCTTGCGGTGTTCATTCATCCTAACCCTAACCCTAACCCTAACCCTAACCCTAACCCTAACCTTGGATTGTTCTTGTAGTGTTCATTCATCCTAACCCTAACCCTAACCCTAACCCTAACCCTAACCCTAACCCTAACCCTAACCCTAACCCTAACCCTAACCCTAACCCTAATCTTGGATTGTTCTTGCGGTGTTCATTCATCCTAACCCTAACCCTAACCCTAACCCTAACCCTAACCCTAACCCTAACCCTATTCTTGGATTGTTCTTGTGGTGTTCATTCATCCTAACCCTAACCCTAACCCTAACCCTATTCTTGGATTGTTCTTGCGGTGTTCATTCACCCTAACCCTAACGCTAACCCTAACCCTTACCCTAACCCTAACCCTAACCCTAACCCTAACCCTAACCCTAACCCTAACCCTAATCCTAACCCTAACCCTAACCCTAACCCTAACCCTAACCCTAACCATATTCTTGGATTGTTCTTGCGGTGTTCATTCACCCTAACCCTAACCCTAACCCTTACCCTAACCCTAACCCTTACCCTTACCCTAACCCTAACCCTAACCCTAACCCTAACCCTAATCTTGGATTGTTCTTGCGGTGTTCATTCATCCTAACCCTAACCCTAACCCTAACCCTAACCCTAACCCTAACCCTAATCCTAACCCTAACCCAAATCTTGGATTGTTCTTGCGGTGTTCATTCACCCTAACCCTAACCCTAACCCTAACCCTAACCCTAACCCTAACCCTAACCCTAACCCTAACCCTAATCTTGGATTGTTCTTGTAGTGTTCATTCATCCTAACCCTAACCCTAACCCAAACCCTAATCTTGGATTGTTCTTGCGGTGTTCATTCATCCTAAACCTAACCCTAACCCAAACCCTAACTCTAACCCTAACCCTAACCCTAACCCTAACCCTAACCCTAACCCTAACCCTAACCCTAACCCTAACCCTATTCTTGGATTGTTCTTGCGGTGTTCATTCACCCTAACCCTAACCCTAACCCTAACCCTAACCCTAACCCTAACCCTAACCCTAACCCTAACCCTATTCTTGGATTGTTCTTGCGGTGTTCATTCACCCTAACCCTAACCCTAACCCTAACCCTAACCCTAACCCTAACCCTTACCCTAACCCTAACCCTAACCCTAACCCTAATCTTGGATTGTTCTTGTGGTGTTCATTCATCCTAACCCTAACCCTAACCCTAACCCTAACCCTAACCCTAACCCTAACCCTAACCCTAACCCTAACCCTAACCCTAACCCTAACCCTAATCTTGGATTGTTCTTGTAGTGTTCATTCATCCTAACCCTAACCCTAACCCTAACCCTAACCCTAACCCTAACCCTAACCCTAATCTTGGATTGTTCTTGCGGTGTTCATTCATCCTAACCCTAACCCTAACCCTAACCCTAACCCTAACCCTAACCCTAACCCTAACCTTGGATTGTTCTTGTAGTGTTCATTAATCCTAACCCTAACCCTAACCCTAACCCTAACCCTAACCCTAACCCTAACCCTAACCCTAACCCTAATCTTGGATTGTTCTTGCGGTGTTCATTCATCCTAACCCTAACCCTAACCCTAACCCTAACCCTAACCCTAACCCTAACCCTAACCCTATTCTTGGATTGTTCTTGTGGTGTTCATTCATCCTAACCCTAACCCTAACCCTAACCCTATTCTTGGATTGTTCTTGCGGTGTTCATTCACCCTAACCCTAACGCTAACCCTAACCCTTACCCTAACCCTAACCCTAACCCTAACCCTAACCCTAACCCTAACCCTAATCCTAACCCTAACCCTAACCCTAACCCTAACCCTAACCCTAACCATATTCTTGGATTGTTCTTGCGGTGTTCATTCACCCTAACCCTAACCCTAACCCTTACCCTAACCCTAACCCTTACCCTTACCCTAACCCTAACCCTAACCCTAACCCTAATCTTGGATTGTTCTTGCGGTGTTCATTCATCCTAACCCTAACCCTAACCCTAACCCTAACCCTAACCCTAACCCTAACCCTAATCCTAACCCTAACCCAAATCTTGGATTGTTCTTGCGGTGTTCATTCACCCTAACCCTAACCCTAACCCTAACCCTAACCCTAACCCTAACCCTAACCCTAACCCTAACCCTAACCCTAACCCTAATCTTGGATTGTTCTTGTAGTGTTCATTCATCCTAACCCTAACCCTAACCCAAACCCTAATCTTGGATTGTTCTTGCGGTGTTCATTCATCCTAAACCTAACCCTAACCCAAACCCTAACTCTAACCCTAACCCTAACCCTAACCCTAACCCTAACCCTAACCCTAACCCTATTCTTGGATTGTTCTTGCGGTGTTCATTCACCCTAACCCTAACCCTAACCCTAACCCTAACCCTAACCCTAACCCTAACCCTAACCCTAACCCTATTCTTGGATTGTTCTTGCGGTGTTCATTCACCCTAACCCTAACCCTAACCCTAACCCTAACCCTAACCCTAACCCTAACCCTAACCCTTACCCTAACCCTAACCCTAACCCTAATCTTGGATTGTTCTTGTGGTGTTCATTCATCCTAACCCTAACCCTAACCCTAACCCTAACCCTAACCCTAACCCTAACCCTAACCCTAACCCTAACCCTAATCTTGGATTGTTCTTGTAGTGTTCATTCATCCTAACCCTAACCCTAACCCTAACCCTAACCCTAACCCTAACCCTAACCCTAACCCTAACCCTAACCCTAACCCTAATCTTGGATTGTTCTTGCGGTGTTCATTCATCCTAACCCTAACCCTAACCCTAACCCTAACCCTAACCCTAACCCTAACCCTAACCTTGGATTGTTCTTGTAGTGTTCATTAATCCTAACCCTAACCCTAACCCTAACCCTAACCCTAACCCTAACCCTAACCCTAATCTTGGATTGTTCTTGCGGTGTTCATTCATCCTAACCCTAACCCTAACCCTAACCCTAACCCTAACCCTAACCCTAACCCTAACCCTAACCCTAACCCTAACCCTAACCCTATTCTTGGATTGTTCTTGCGGTGTTCATTCACCCTAACCCTAACCCTAACCCTAACCCTAACCCTAACCCTAATCCTAACCCTAACCCTAACCCTAACCCTAACCCTAATCTTGGATTGTTCTTGCGGTGTTCATTCATCCTAACCCTAACCCTAACCCTAACCCTAACCCTAACCCTAACCCTAACCCTAATCCTAACCCTAACCCTAACCCTAATCTTGGATTGTTCTTGCGGTGTTCATTCATCCTAACCCTAACCCTATTCCTAACCCTAACCCTAACCCTAACCCTAACCCTAACCCTAACCCTAACCCTAATCCTAACCCTAACCCTAATCTTGGATTTTTCTTGCATTGTTCATTCACCCTAACCCTAACCCTAACCCTAACCCTAACCCTAACCCTAACCCTAACCCTAACCCTAATCTTGGATTGTTCTTGTAGTGTTCATTCATCCTAACCCTAACCCTAACCCTAACCCTAATCTTGGATTGTTCTTGCGGTGTTCATTCATCCTAAACCTAACCCTAACCCTAACCCTAACTCTAACCGTAACCCTAACCCTAACCCTAACGCTAACCCTAACCCTAACCCTAACCCTAAGCCTAAGCCTAAGCCTAAGCCTAAGCCTAAGCCTAAGCCTAAGCCTAAGCCTAAGCCTAAGCCTAAGCCTATTCTTGGATTGTTCTTCCGGTGTTCATTCACCCTAACCCTAACCCTAACCCTAACCCTAACCCTAACCCTAACACTAACACTAACACTAACACTAACACTAACCCTTATCTTGGATTGTTCTTGCGGTGTTCATTCATCCTAACCCTAACCCTAACCCTAACCCTAACCCTAACCCTTACCCTAACCCTAACCCTAACCCTAACCCTAACCCTAACCCTAACCCTAACCCTAACCCTAATCCTAACCCTAACCCTAACCCTAACCCTAACCCTAACCCTAACCATATTCTTGGATTGTTCTTGCGGTGTTCATTCACCCTAACCCTAACCCTAACCCTTACCCTAACCCTAACCCTTACCCTTACCCTAACCCTAACCCTAACCCTAACCCTAATCTTGGATTGTTCTTGCGGTGTTCATTCATCCTAACCCTAACCCTAACCCTAACCCTAACCCTAACCCTAACCCTAATCCTAACCCTAACCCAAATCTTGGATTGTTCTTGCGGTGTTCATTCACCCTAACCCTAACCCTAACCCTAACCCTAACCCTAACCCTAACCCTAACCCTAACCCTAACCCTAATCTTGGATTGTTCTTGTAGTGTTCATTCATCCTAACCCTAACCCTAACCCAAACCCTAATCTTGGATTGTTCTTGCGGTGTTCATTCATCCTAAACCTAACCCTAACCCAAACCCTAACTCTAACCCTAACCCTAACCCTAACCCTAACCCTAACCCTAACCCTAACCCTAACCCTATTCTTGGATTGTTCTTGCGGTGTTCATTCACCCTAACCCTAACCCTAACCCTAACCCTAACCCTAACCCTAACCCTAACCCTAACCCTAACCCTATTCTTGGATTGTTCTTGCGGTGTTCATTCACCCTAACCCTAACCCTAACCCTAACCCTAACCCTAACCCTTACCCTAACCCTAACCCTAACCCTAACCCTAATCTTGGATTGTTCTTGTGGTGTTCATTCATCCTAACCCTAACCCTAACCCTAACCCTAACCCTAACCCTAACCCTAACCCTAACCCTAACCCTAACCCTAACCCTAACCCTAACCCTAATCTTGGATTGTTCTTGTAGTGTTCATTCATCCTAACCCTAACCCTAACCCTAACCCTAACCCTAACCCTAACCCTAACCCTAACCCTAACCCTAACCCTAACCCTAATCTTGGATTGTTCTTGCGGTGTTCATTCATCCTAACCCTAACCCTAACCCTAACCCTAACCCTAACCTTGGATTGTTCTTGTAGTGTTCATTAATCCTAACCCTAACCCTAACCCTAACCCTAACCCTAACCCTAACCCTAACCCTAACCCTAACCCTAATCTTGGATTGTTCTTGCGGTGTTCATTCATCCTAACCCTAACCCTAACCCTAACCCTAACCCTAACCCTAACCCTAACCCTAACCCTAACCCTAACCCTAACCCTATTCTTGGATTGTTCTTGCGGTGTTCATTCACCCTAACCCTAACCCTAACCCTAACCCTAACCCTAACCCTAATCCTAACCCTAACCCTAACCCTAACCCTAACCCTAATCTTGGATTGTTCTTGCGGTGTTCATTCATCCTAACCCTAACCCTAACCCTAACCCTAACCCTAACCCTAACCCTAACCCTAATCCTAACCCTAACCCTAACCCTAATCTTGGATTGTTCTTGCGGTGTTCATTCATCCTAACCCTAACCCTATTCCTAACCCTAACCCTAACCCTAACCCTAACCCTAACCCTAACCCTAACCCTAATCCTAACCCTAACCCTAATCTTGGATTTTTCTTGCATTGTTCATTCACCCTAACCCTAACCCTAACCCTAACCCTAACCCTAACCCTAACCCTAACCCTAACCCTAACCCTAATCTTGGATTGTTCTTGTAGTGTTCATTCATCCTAACCCTAACCCTAACCCTAACCCTAATCTTGGATTGTTCTTGCGGTGTTCATTCATCCTAACCCTAACGCTAACCCTAACCCTAACCCTAACCCTAACCCTAAGCCTAAGCCTAAGCCTAAGCCTAAGCCTAAGCCTAAGCCTAAGCCTAAGCCTATTCTTGGATTGTTCTTCCGGTGTTCATTCACCCTAACCCTAACCCTAACCCTAACCCTAACCCAACCCTAACCCTAACCCTAACCCTAACCCTAACCCTAACCCTAACCCTAACCCTAATCTTGGATTGTTCTTGCGGTGTTCATTCATCCTAACCCTAACCCTAACCCTAACCCTAACCCTAACCCTAACCCTAACCCTAACCTTGGATTGTTCTTGTAGTGTTCATTAATCCTAACCCTAACCCTAACCCTAACCCTAACCCTAACCCTAACCCTAACCCTAACCCTAACCCTAATCTTGGATTGTTCTTGCGGTGTTCATTCATCCTAACCCTAACCCTAACCCTAACCCTAACCCTAACCCTAACCCTAACCCTAACCCTATTCTTGGATTGTTCTTGTGGTGTTCATTCATCCTAACCCTAACCCTAACCCTAACCCTATTCTTGGATTGTTCTTGCGGTGTTCATTCACCCTAACCCTAACGCTAACCCTAACCCTTACCCTAACCCTAACCCTAACCCTAACCCTAACCCTAACCCTAACCCTAACCCTAACCCTAACCCTAACCCTAACCCTAACCCTAACCATATTCTTGGATTGTTCTTGCGGTGTTCATTCACCCTAACCCTAACCCTAACCCTTACCCTAACCCTAACCCTTACCCTTACCCTAACCCTAACCCTAACCCTAACCCTAATCTTGGATTGTTCTTGCGGTGTTCATTCATCCTAACCCTAACCCTAACCCTAACCCTAACCCTAACCCTAACCCTAATCCTAACCCTAACCCAAATCTTGGATTGTTCTTGCGGTGTTCATTCACCCTAACCCTAACCCTAACCCTAACCCTAACCCTAACCCTAACCCTAACCCTAACCCTAACCCTAACCCTAATCTTGGATTGTTCTTGTAGTGTTCATTCATCCTAACCCTAACCCTAACCCAAACCCTAATCTTGGATTGTTCTTGCGGTGTTCATTCATCCTAAACCTAACCCTAACCCAAACCCTAACTCTAACCCTAACCCTAACCCTAACCCTAACCCTAACCCTAACCCTAACCCTATTCTTGGATTGTTCTTGCGGTGTTCATTCACCCTAACCCTAACCCTAACCCTAACCCTAACCCTAACCCTAACCCTAACCCTAACCCTATTCTTGGATTGTTCTTGCGGTGTTCATTCACCCTAACCCTAACCCTAACCCTAACCCTAACCCTAACCCTAACCCTAACCCTTACCCTAACCCTAACCCTAACCCTAATCTTGGATTGTTCTTGTGGTGTTCATTCATCCTAACCCTAACCCTAACCCTAACCCTAACCCTAACCCTAACCCTAACCCTAACCCTAACCCTAACCCTAATCTTGGATTGTTCTTGTAGTGTTCATTCATCCTAACCCTAACCCTAACCCTAACCCTAACCCTAACCCTAACCCTAACCCTAACCCTAACCCTAACCCTAACCCTAATCTTGGATTGTTCTTGCGGTGTTCATTCATCCTAACCCTAACCCTAACCCTAACCCTAACCCTAACCCTAACCCTAACCTTGGATTGTTCTTGTAGTGTTCATTAATCCTAACCCTAACCCTAACCCTAACCCTAACCCTAACCCTAACCCTAACCCTAATCTTGGATTGTTCTTGCGGTGTTCATTCATCCTAACCCTAACCCTAACCCTAACCCTAACCCTAACCCTAACCCTAACCCTAACCCTAACCCTAACCCTAACCCTAACCCTATTCTTGGATTGTTCTTGCGGTGTTCATTCACCCTAACCCTAACCCTAACCCTAACCCTAACCCTAACCCTAATCCTAACCCTAACCCTAACCCTAACCCTAACCCTAATCTTGGATTGTTCTTGCGGTGTTCATTCATCCTAACCCTAACCCTAACCCTAACCCTAACCCTAACCCTAACCCTAACCCTAATCCTAACCCTAACCCTAACCCTAATCTTGGATTGTTCTTGCGGTGTTCATTCATCCTAACCCTAACCCTATTCCTAACCCTAACCCTAACCCTAACCCTAACCCTAACCCTAACCCTAACCCTAATCCTAACCCTAACCCTAATCTTGGATTTTTCTTGCATTGTTCATTCACCCTAACCCTAACCCTAACCCTAACCCTAACCCTAACCCTAACCCTAACCCTAACCCTAATCTTGGATTGTTCTTGTAGTGTTCATTCATCCTAACCCTAACCCTAACCCTAACCCTAATCTTGGATTGTTCTTGCGGTGTTCATTCATCCTAAACCTAACCCTAACCCTAACCCTAACTCTAACCGTAACCCTAACCCTAACCCTAACGCTAACCCTAACCCTAACCCTAACCCTAACCCTAAGCCTAAGCCTAAGCCTAAGCCTAAGCCTAAGCCTAAGCCTAAGCCTAAGCCTAAGCCTATTCTTGGATTGTTCTTCCGGTGTTCATTCACCCTAACCCTAACCCTAACCCTAACCCTAACCCTAACCCTAACACTAACACTAACACTAACACTAACACTAACCCTTATCTTGGATTGTTCTTGCGGTGTTCATTCATCCTAACCCTAACCCTAACCCTAACCCTAACCCTAACCCTTACCCTAACCCTAACCCTAACCCTAACCCTAACCCTAACCCTAACCCTAACCCTAACCCTAATCCTAACCCTAACCCTAACCCTAACCCTAACCCTAACCCTAACCATATTCTTGGATTGTTCTTGCGGTGTTCATTCACCCTAACCCTAACCCTAACCCTTACCCTAACCCTAACCCTTACCCTTACCCTAACCCTAACCCTAACCCTAACCCTAATCTTGGATTGTTCTTGCGGTGTTCATTCATCCTAACCCTAACCCTAACCCTAACCCTAACCCTAACCCTAACCCTAATCCTAACCCTAACCCAAATCTTGGATTGTTCTTGCGGTGTTCATTCACCCTAACCCTAACCCTAACCCTAACCCTAACCCTAACCCTAACCCTAACCCTAACCCTAACCCTAATCTTGGATTGTTCTTGTAGTGTTCATTCATCCTAACCCTAACCCTAACCCAAACCCTAATCTTGGATTGTTCTTGCGGTGTTCATTCATCCTAAACCTAACCCTAACCCAAACCCTAACTCTAACCCTAACCCTAACCCTAACCCTAACCCTAACCCTAACCCTAACCCTAACCCTATTCTTGGATTGTTCTTGCGGTGTTCATTCACCCTAACCCTAACCCTAACCCTAACCCTAACCCTAACCCTAACCCTAACCCTAACCCTATTCTTGGATTGTTCTTGCGGTGTTCATTCACCCTAACCCTAACCCTAACCCTAACCCTAACCCTAACCCTTACCCTAACCCTAACCCTAACCCTAACCCTAATCTTGGATTGTTCTTGTGGTGTTCATTCATCCTAACCCTAACCCTAACCCTAACCCTAACCCTAACCCTAACCCTAACCCTAACCCTAACCCTAACCCTAACCCTAACCCTAACCCTAACCCTAATCTTGGATTGTTCTTGTAGTGTTCATTCATCCTAACCCTAACCCTAACCCTAACCCTAACCCTAACCCTAACCCTAACCCTAACCCTAACCCTAACCCTAACCCTAATCTTGGATTGTTCTTGCGGTGTTCATTCATCCTAACCCTAACCCTAACCCTAACCCTAACCCTAACCCTAACCCTAACCTTGGATTGTTCTTGTAGTGTTCATTAATCCTAACCCTAACCCTAACCCTAACCCTAACCCTAACCCTAACCCTAACCCTAACCCTAACCCTAATCTTGGATTGTTCTTGCGGTGTTCATTCATCCTAACCCTAACCCTAACCCTAACCCTAACCCTAACCCTAACCCTAACCCTAACCCTAACCCTAACCCTAACCCTATTCTTGGATTGTTCTTGCGGTGTTCATTCACCCTAACCCTAACCCTAACCCTAACCCTAACCCTAACCCTAATCCTAACCCTAACCCTAACCCTAACCCTAACCCTAATCTTGGATTGTTCTTGCGGTGTTCATTCATCCTAACCCTAACCCTAACCCTAACCCTAACCCTAACCCTAACCCTAACCCTAATCCTAACCCTAACCCTAACCCTAATCTTGGATTGTTCTTGCGGTGTTCATTCATCCTAACCCTAACCCTATTCCTAACCCTAACCCTAACCCTAACCCTAACCCTAACCCTAACCCTAACCCTAATCCTAACCCTAACCCTAATCTTGGATTTTTCTTGCATTGTTCATTCACCCTAACCCTAACCCTAACCCTAACCCTAACCCTAACCCTAACCCTAACCCTAACCCTAACCCTAATCTTGGATTGTTCTTGTAGTGTTCATTCATCCTAACCCTAACCCTAACCCTAACCCTAATCTTGGATTGTTCTTGCGGTGTTCATTCATCCTAACCCTAACGCTAACCCTAACCCTAACCCTAACCCTAACCCTAACCCTAAGCCTAAGCCTAAGCCTAAGCCTAAGCCTAAGCCTAAGCCTAAGCCTAAGCCTAAGCCTATTCTTGGATTGTTCTTCCGGTGTTCATTCACCCTAACCCTAACCCTAACCCTAACCCTAACCCTAACCCTAACCCTAACCCTAACCCTAACACTAACACTAACACTAACACTAACCCTTATCTTGGATTGTTCTTGCGGTGTTCATTCATCCTAACCCTAACCCTAACCCTAACCCTAACCCTAACCCTTACCATATTCTTGGATTGTTCTTGCGGTGTTCATTCACCCTAACCCTAACCCTAACCCTAACCCTAACCCTAACCCTAACCCTAACCCTAACCCTAACCCTAATCTTGGATTGTTCTTGTGGTGTTCATTCATCCTAACCCTAACCCTAACCCTAACCCTAACCCTAACCCTAACCCTAACCCTAACCCTAACCCTAACCCTAACCCTAACCCTAACCCTAACCCTAACCCTAACCCTAACCCTAATCTTGGATTGTTCTTGCGATGTTCATTCACCCTAACCCTAACCCTAACCCTAACCCTAACCCTAACCCTAACCCTAACCTTGGATTGTTCTTGTAGTGTTCATTCAACCTCACCCTAACCCTAACCCTAACCCTAACCCTAACCCTAACCCTAACCCTAACCCTAACCCTAACCCTAACCCTAACCCTAACCCTAACCCTAATCTTGGATGGTTCTTGCGGTGTTCATTCATCCTAACCCTAACCCTAACCCTAACCCTAACCCTAACCCTAACCCTAACCCTAACCCTAACCCTAACCCTAACCCTAACCCTAACCCTAATCTTGGATTGTTCTTGCGGTGTTCATTCATCCTAACCCTAACCCTAACCCTAACCCTAACCCTAACCCTAACCCTAACCCTAACCCTAACCCTAACGCTATTCTTGGATTGTTCTTGCGGTGTTCATTCACCCTAACCCTAACCCTAACCCTAACCCTAACCCTAACCCTAACCCTATTCTTGGATTGTTCTTGCGGTGTTCATTCACCCTAACCCTAACCCTAACCCTAACCCTAACCCTAACCCTAACCCTAACCCTAACCCTAACCCTAACCCTAACCCTAATCTTGGATTGTTCTTGCGGTGTTCATTCACCCTAACCCTAACCCTAACCCTAACCCTAACCCTAACCCTAACCCTAACCCTAACCCTAACCCTAACCCTAACCCTAATCTTGGATTGTTCTTGTAGTGTTCATTCATCCTAACCCTAACCCTAACCCTAACCCTAACCCTAACCCTAACCCTAACCCTAACCCTAACCCTAACCCTAACCCTAACCCTAACCCTAATCTTGGATTGTTCTTGCGGTGTTCATTCATCCTAACCCTAACCCTAACCCTAACCCTAACCCTAACCCTAACCCTAACCCTAACCCTAACCCTAACCCTATTCTTGGATTGTTCTTGCGGTGTTCATTCACCCTAACCCTAACCCTAACCCTTACCCTAACCCTAACCCTAACCCTAACCCTAACCCTAATCCTAACCCTAACCCTAACCCTAACCCTAACCCTAACCCTAACCCTAACCCTAACCCTATTCTTGGATTGTTCTTGCGGTGTTCATTCACCCTAACCCTAACCCTAACCCTTACCCTAACCCTAACCCTAACCCTAACCCTAACCCTAACCCTAACCCTAACCCTAACCCTAACCCTAACCCTAACCCTAACCCTAACCCTAACCCTATTCTTGGATTGTTCTTGCGTTGTTCATTCATCCTAACCCTAACCCTAACCCTAACCCTAACCCTAACCCTAACCCTAACCCTAACCCTAACCCTAACCCTAACCCTAAAACTAACCCTAACCCTAACCCTAACCCTAACCCTAACCCTAATCTTGGATTGTTCTTGCGATGTTCATTCACCCTAACCCTAACCCTAACCCTAACCCTAACCTTGGATTGTTCTTGTAGTGTTCATTCAACCTCACCCTAACCCTAACCCTAACCCTAACCCTAACCCTAACCCTAACCCTAACCCTAACCCTAACCCTAACCCTAATCTTGGATGGTTCTTGCGGTGTTCATTCACCCTAACCCTAACCCTAACCCTAACCCTAACCCTAACCCTAACCCTAACCCTAACCCTAACCCTAACCCTAACCCTATTCTTGGATTGTTCTTGTAGTGTTCATTCATCCTAACCCTAACCCTAACCCTAACCCTAACCCTAACCCTAACCCTAACCCTAACCCTAACCCTAACCCTAATCTTGGATTGTTCTTGCGGTGTTCATTCATCCTAACCCTAACCCTAACCCTAACCCTAACCCTAACCCTAACCCTATTCTTGGATTGTTCTTGCGGTGCTCATTCACCCTAACCCTAACCCTAACCCTAACCCTAACCCAATTCTTGGATTGTTCTTGCGGTGTTCATTCACCCTAAACCTAACCCTAACCCTAACCCTAACCCTAACCCTAACCCTAACCCTAATCTTGGATTGTTCTTGCGGTGTTCATTCACCCTAACCCTAACCCTAACCCTAACCCTAACCCTAACCCTAATCTTGGATTGTTCTTGTAGTGTTCATTCATCCTAACCCTAACCCTAACCCTAACCCTAACCCTAACCCTAACCCTAACCCTAACCCTAACCCTAACCCTAATCTTGGATTGTTCTTGCGGTGTTCATTCATCCTAACCCTAACCCTAACCCTAACCCTAACCCTAACCCTAACCCTAACCCTATTCTTGGATTGTTCTTGCGGTGTTCATTCACCCTAACCCTAACCCTAACCCTTACCCTAACCCTAACCCTAACCCTAACCCTAACCCTAACCCTAATCCTAACCCTAACCCTAACCCTAACCCTAACCCTAACCCTAACCCTAACCCTAACCCTATTCTTGGATTGTTCTTGCGGTGTTCATTCACCCTAACCCTAACCCTAACCCTTACCCTAACCCTAACCCTAACCCTAACCCTAACCCTAACCCTAACCCTAACCCTAACCCTAACCCTAACCCTAACCCTAACCCTATTCTTGGATTGTTCTTGCGGTGTTCATTCACCCTAACCCTAACCCTAACCCTAACCCTAACCCTATTCTTGGATTGTTCTTGCGGTGTTCATTCATCCTAACCCTAACCCTAACCGTAACCCTAACCCTAACCCTAATCCTAACCCTAACCCTAATCTTGGATTGTTCTTGCGGTGTTCATTCACCCTAACCCTAACCCTAACCCTAACCCTAACCCTAACCCTAATCTTGGATTGTTCTTGTAGTGTTCATTCATCCT
>NW_028113113.1:167500-175000 GCF_964234715.1 Podarcis melisellensis | reverse complement strand
AACCCTAACCCTAACCCTAACCCTAACCCTAACCCTATTCTTGGATTGTTCTTGCGGTGTTCATTCACCCTAACCCTAACCCTAACCCTAACCCTAACCCTATTCTTGGATTGTTCTTGCGGTGTTCATTCACCCTAAACCTAACCCTAACCCTAACCCTAACCCTAACCCTAACCTTAACCCTAACCCTAACCCTAACCCTAATCTTGGATTGTTCTTGCGGTGTTCATTCACCCTAACCCTAACCCTAACCCTAACCCTAACCCTAACCCTAATCTTGGATTGTTCTTGTAGTGTTCATTCATCCTAACCCTAACCCTAACCCTAACCCTAACCCTAACCCTAACCCTAACCCTAACCCTAATCTTGGATTGTTCTTGCGGTGTTCATTCATCCTAACCCTAACCCTAACCCTAACCCTAACCCTAACCCTAACCCTAACCCTAACCCTAACCCTAACCCTAACCCTATTCTTGGATTGTTCTTGCGGTGTTCATTCACCCTAACCCTAACCCTAACCCTTACCCTAACCCTAACCCTAACCCTAACCCTAACCCTAACCCTAACCCTAATCCTAACCCTAACCCTAACCCTAACCCTAACCCTAACCCTAACCCTAACCCTATTCTTGGATTGTTCTTGCGGTGTTCATTCACCCTAACCCTAACCCTTACCCTAACCCTAACCCTAACCCTAACCCTAACCCTAACCCTAACCCTAACCCTAACCCTAACCCTAACCCTAACCCTAACCCTAACCCTAACCCTAACCCTAACCCTATTCTTGGATTGTTCTTGCGTTGTTCATTCATCCTAACCCTAACCCTAACCCTAACCCTAACCCTAACCCTAACCCTAACCCTAAAACTAACCCTAACCCTAACCCTAACCCTAACCCTAACCCTAACCCTAATCTTGGATTGTTCTTGCGATGTTCATTCACCCTAACCCTAACCCTAACCCTAACCCTAACCTTGGATTGTTCTTGTAGTGTTCATTCAACCTCACCCTAACCCTAACCCTAACCCTAACCCTAACCCTAACCCTAACCCTAACCCTAACCCTAACCCTAATCTTGGATGGTTCTTGCGGTGTTCATTCACCCTAACCCTAACCCTAACCCTAACCCTAACCCTAACCCTAACCCTAACCCTAACCCTAACCCTAACCCTATTCTTGGATTGTTCTTGTAGTGTTCATTCATCCTAACCCTAACCCTAACCCTAACCCTAACCCTAACCCTAACCCTAATCTTGGATTGTTCTTGCGGTGTTCATTCATCCTAACCCTAACCCTAACCCTAACCCTAACCCTAACCCTAACCCTATTCTTGGATTGTTCTTGCGGTGTTCATTCACCCTAACCCTAACCCTAACCCTAACCCTAACCCAATTCTTGGATTGTTCTTGCGGTGTTCATTCACCCTAAACCTAACCCTAACCCTAACCCTAACCCTAACCCTAACCCTAACCCTAACCCTAACCCTAATCTTGGATTGTTCTTGCGGTGTTCATTCACCCTAACCCTAACCCTAACCCTAACCCTAACCCTAACCCTAACCCTAACCCTAACCCTAATCTTGGATTGTTCTTGTAGTGTTCATTCATCCTAACCCTAACCCTAACCCTAACCCTAACCCTAACCCTAACCCTAACCCTAACCCTAACCCTAACCCTAATCTTGGATTGTTCTTGCGGTGTTCATTCATCCTAACCCTAACCCTAACCCTAACCCTAACCCTAACCCTAACCCTATTCTTGGATTGTTCTTGCGGTGTTCATTCACCCTAACCCTAACCCTAACCCTAACCCTTACCCTAACCCTAACCCTAACCCTAACCCTAATCCTAACCCTAACCCTAACCCTAACCCTAACCCTAACCCTAACCCTATTCTTGGATTGTTCTTGCGGTGTTCATTCACCCTAACCCTAACCCTAACCCTTACCCTAACCCTAACCCTAACCCTAACCCTAACCCTAACCCTAACCCTAACCCTAACCCTAACCCTAACCCTAACCCTAACCCTATTCTTGGATTGTTCTTGCGGTGTTCATTCACCCTAACCCTAACCCTAACCCTAACCCTAACCCTAACCCTAACCCTAACCCTAATCTTGGATTGTTCTTGCGGTGTTCATTCATCCTAACCCTAACCCTAACCGTAACCCTAACCCTAACCCTAACCCTAATCCTAACCCTAACCCTAATCTTGGATTGTTCTTGCGGTGTTCATTCACCCTAACCCTAACCCTAACCCTAACCCTAACCCTAACCCTAACCCTAACCCTAATCTTGGATTGTTCTTGTACTGTTCATTCATCCTAACCCTAACCCTAACCCTAACCCTAATCTTGGATTGTTCTTGCGGTGTTCATTCATCCTAAACCTAACCCTAACCCTAACCCTAACCCTAACCCTAACCCTAACCCTAACCCTAACCCTTACCCTAACCCTAACCCTAACCCTAACCCTAACCCTAACCCTAACCCTAACCCTAACCCTAACCCTATTCTTGGATTGTTCTTGCGTTGTTCATTCATCCTAACCCTAACCCTAACCCTAACCCTAACCCTAACCCTAACCCTAACCCTAACCCTAACCCTAACCCTAACCCTAAAACTAACCCTAAACCTAACCCTAACCCTAACCCTAACCCTAACCCTAACCCTAACCCTAACCCTAACCCTAACCCTAACCCTAACCCTAACCCTAACCCTATTCTTGGATTGTTCTTGTAGTGTTCATTCATCCTAACCCTAACCCTAACCCTAACCCTAACCCTAACCCTAATCTTGGATTGTTCTTGCGGTGTTCATTCATCCTAACCCTAACCCTAACCCTAACCCTAACCCTAACCCTAACCCTAACCCTATTCTTGGATTGTTCTTGCGGTGTTCATTCACCCTAACCCTAACCCTAACCCTAACCCTAACCCTATTCTTGGATTGTTCTTGCGGTGTTCATTCACCCTAAACCTAACCCTAACCCTAACCCTAACCCTAACCCTAACCTTAACCCTAACCCTAACCCTAACCCTAATCTTGGATTGTTCTTGCGGTGTTCATTCACCCTAACCCTAACCCTAACCCTAACCCTAACCCTAACCCTAATCTTGGATTGTTCTTGTAGTGTTCATTCATCCTAACCCTAACCCTAACCCTAACCCTAACCCTAACCCTAACCCTAACCCTAACCCTAACCCTAATCTTGGATTGTTCTTGCGGTGTTCATTCATCCTAACCCTAACCCTAACCCTAACCCTAACCCTAACCCTAACCCTAACCCTAACCCTAACCCTAACCCTAACCCTATTCTTGGATTGTTCTTGCGGTGTTCATTCACCCTAACCCTAACCCTAACCCTTACCCTAACCCTAACCCTAACCCTAACCCTAACCCTAACCCTAACCCTAATCCTAACCCTAACCCTAACCCTAACCCTAACCCTAACCCTAACCCTAACCCTATTCTTGGATTGTTCTTGCGGTGTTCATTCACCCTAACCCTAACCCTTACCCTAACCCTAACCCTAACCCTAACCCTAACCCTAACCCTAACCCTAACCCTAACCCTAACCCTAACCCTAACCCTAACCCTAACCCTAACCCTAACCCTAACCCTATTCTTGGATTGTTCTTGCGTTGTTCATTCATCCTAACCCTAACCCTAACCCTAACCCTAACCCTAACCCTAACCCTAACCCTAAAACTAACCCTAACCCTAACCCTAACCCTAACCCTAACCCTAACCCTAATCTTGGATTGTTCTTGCGATGTTCATTCACCCTAACCCTAACCCTAACCCTAACCCTAACCTTGGATTGTTCTTGTAGTGTTCATTCAACCTCACCCTAACCCTAACCCTAACCCTAACCCTAACCCTAACCCTAACCCTAACCCTAACCCTAACCCTAATCTTGGATGGTTCTTGCGGTGTTCATTCACCCTAACCCTAACCCTAACCCTAACCCTAACCCTAACCCTAACCCTAACCCTAACCCTAACCCTAACCCTATTCTTGGATTGTTCTTGTAGTGTTCATTCATCCTAACCCTAACCCTAACCCTAACCCTAACCCTAACCCTAACCCTAATCTTGGATTGTTCTTGCGGTGTTCATTCATCCTAACCCTAACCCTAACCCTAACCCTAACCCTAACCCTAACCCTATTCTTGGATTGTTCTTGCGGTGTTCATTCACCCTAACCCTAACCCTAACCCTAACCCTAACCCAATTCTTGGATTGTTCTTGCGGTGTTCATTCACCCTAAACCTAACCCTAACCCTAACCCTAACCCTAACCCTAACCCTAACCCTAACCCTAACCCTAATCTTGGATTGTTCTTGCGGTGTTCATTCACCCTAACCCTAACCCTAACCCTAACCCTAACCCTAACCCTAACCCTAACCCTAACCCTAATCTTGGATTGTTCTTGTAGTGTTCATTCATCCTAACCCTAACCCTAACCCTAACCCTAACCCTAACCCTAACCCTAACCCTAACCCTAACCCTAACCCTAATCTTGGATTGTTCTTGCGGTGTTCATTCATCCTAACCCTAACCCTAACCCTAACCCTAACCCTAACCCTAACCCTATTCTTGGATTGTTCTTGCGGTGTTCATTCACCCTAACCCTAACCCTAACCCTAACCCTTACCCTAACCCTAACCCTAACCCTAACCCTAATCCTAACCCTAACCCTAACCCTAACCCTAACCCTAACCCTAACCCTATTCTTGGATTGTTCTTGCGGTGTTCATTCACCCTAACCCTAACCCTAACCCTTACCCTAACCCTAACCCTAACCCTAACCCTAACCCTAACCCTAACCCTAACCCTAACCCTAACCCTAACCCTAACCCTATTCTTGGATTGTTCTTGCGGTGTTCATTCACCCTAACCCTAACCCTAACCCTAACCCTAACCCTAACCCTAACCCTAACCCTAATCTTGGATTGTTCTTGCGGTGTTCATTCATCCTAACCCTAACCCTAACCGTAACCCTAACCCTAACCCTAACCCTAATCCTAACCCTAACCCTAATCTTGGATTGTTCTTGCGGTGTTCATTCACCCTAACCCTAACCCTAACCCTAACCCTAACCCTAACCCTAACCCTAACCCTAATCTTGGATTGTTCTTGTACTGTTCATTCATCCTAACCCTAACCCTAACCCTAACCCTAATCTTGGATTGTTCTTGCGGTGTTCATTCATCCTAAACCTAACCCTAACCCTAACCCTAACCCTAACCCTAACCCTAACCCTAACCCTAACCCTTACCCTAACCCTAACCCTAACCCTAACCCTAACCCTAACCCTAACCCTAACCCTAACCCTAACCCTATTCTTGGATTGTTCTTGCGTTGTTCATTCATCCTAACCCTAACCCTAACCCTAACCCTAACCCTAACCCTAACCCTAACCCTAACCCTAACCCTAACCCTAACCCTAAAACTAACCCTAACCCTAACCCTAACCCTAACCCTAACCCTAACCCTAATCTTGGATTGTTCTTGCGATGTTCATTCACCCTAATCCTAACCCTAACCCTAACCTTGGATTGTTCTTGTAGTGTTCATTCAACCTCACCCTAACCCTAACCCTAACCCTAACCCTAACCCTAACCCTAACCCTAACCCTAATCTTGGATGGTTCTTGCGGTGTTCATTCACCCTAACCCTAACCCTAACCCTAACCCTAACCCTAACCCTAACCCTAACCCTAACCCTAACCCTAACCCTAACCCTATTCTTGGATTGTTCTTGTAGTGTTCATTCATCCTAACCCTAACCCTAACCCTAACCCTAACCCTAACCCTAATCTTGGATTGTTCTTGCGGTGTTCATTCATCCTAACCCTAACCCTAACCCTAACCCTAACCCTAACCCTAACCCTAACCCTAACCCTAACCCTAACCCTAACCCTATTCTTGGATTGTTCTTGCGGTGTTCATTCACCCTAACCCTAACCCTAACCCTAACCCTAACCCAATTCTTGGATTGTTCTTGCGGTGTTCATTCACCCTAAACCTAACCCTAATCCTAACCCTAACCCTAACCCTAACCCTAACCCTAACCCTAACCCTAACCCTAACCCTAATCTTGGATTGTTCTTGCGGTGTTCATTCACCCTAACCCTAACCCTAACCCTAACCCTAACCCTAACCCTAACCCTAACCCTAACCCTAACCCTAATCTTGGATTGTTCTTGTAGTGTTCATTCATCCTAACCCTAACCCTAACCCTAACCCTAACCCTAACCCTAACCCTAACCCTAACCCTAACCCTAACCCTAACCCTAACCCTAACCCTAACCCTAACCCTAATCTTGGATTGTTCTTGCGGTGTTCATTCATCCTAACCCTAACCCTAACCCTAACCCTAACCCTAACCCTAACCCTAACCCTAACCCTATTCTTGGATTGTTCTTGCGGTGTTCATTCACCCTAACCCTAACCCTAACCCTTACCCTAACCCTAACCCTAACCCTAACCCTAATCCTAACCCTAACCCTAACCCTAACCCTAACCCTAACCCTATTCTTGGATTGTTCTTGCGGTGTTCATTCACCCTAACCCTAACCCTAACCCTTACCCTAACCCTAACCCTAACCCTAACCCTAACCCTAACCCTAACCCTAACCCTAACCCTAACCCTATTCTTGGATTGTTCTTGCGGTGTTCATTCACCCTAACCCTAACCCTAACCCTAACCCTAACCCTAACCCTAACCCTAATCTTGGATTGTTCTTGCGGTGTTCATTCATCCTAACCCTAACCCTAACCGTAACCCTAACCCTAACCCTAATCCTAACCCTAACCCTAATCTTGGATTGTTCTTGCGGTGTTCATTCACCCTAACCCTAACCCTAACCCTAACCCTAACCCTAACCCTAACCCTAACCCTAACCCTAACCCTAATCTTGGATTGTTCTTGTAGTGTTCATTCATCCTAACCCTAACCCTAACCCTAACCCTAATCTTGGATTGTTCTTGCGGTGTTCATTCATCCTAAACCTAACCCTAACCCTAACCCTAACTCTAACCGTAACCCTAACCCTAACCCTAACCCTAACCCTAACCCTAACCCTAACCCTAAGCCTAAGCCTAAACCTAAGCCTAAGCCTAAGCCTAAGCCTAAGCCTAAGCCTAAACCTATTCTTCGATTGTTCTTCCGGTGTTCATTCACTCTAACCCTAACCCTAACCCTAACCCTAACCCTAACCCTAACCCTAACCCTAACCCTAACACTAACACTAACACTAACACTAACCCTTATCTTGGATTGTTCTTGCGGTGTTCATTCATCCTAACCCTAACCCTAACCCTAACCCTAACCCTAACCCTAACCCTAACCCTAACCCTAACCCTAACCCTAACAATAACCCTAACCCTAACCCTAACCCTAACCCTAACCCTAACCCTAACCCTAACCCTAACCCTAATCTTGGATTGTTCTTGCGGTGTTCATTCACCCTAACCCTAACCCTAACCCTAACCCTAA
>NW_028113113.1:140000-145000 GCF_964234715.1 Podarcis melisellensis | reverse complement strand
CCTAACCCTAACCCTAACCCTAACCCTAACCCTAACCCTAACCCTAACCCTAACCCTAACCCTAACCCTAACCCTAATCTTGGATTGTTCTTGCGGTGTTCATTCACCCTAACCCTAACCCTAACTCTAACCCTAACCCTATTCTTGGATTGTTCTTGCGGTGTTCATTCACCCTAACCCTAACCCTAACCCTAACCCTAACCCTAACCCTAACCCTAACCCTAACCCTAACCCTAACCCTAACCCTAACCCTAACCCTAACTCTAACCCTAATCCTAACCCTAACCCTAACCCTAACCCTAATCTTGGATTGTTCTTGTGGTGTTCATTCATCCTAACCCTAACCCTAACCCTAACCCTAACCCTAACCCTAACCCTAACCCTAACCCTAACCCTAACCCTAACCCTAACCCTAATCTTGGATTGTTCTTGCGGTGTTCATTCATCCTAACCCTAACCCTAACCCTAACCCTAACCCTAACCCTAACCCTAACCCTAACCCTAACCCTAACCCTAACCCTAACCTTGGATTGTTCTTGTAGTGTTCATTAATCCTAACCCTAACCCTAACCCTAACCCTAACCCTAACCCTAACCCTAACCCTAATCTTGGATTGTTCTTGCGGTGTTCATTCATCCTAACCCTAACCCTAACCCTAACCCTAACCCTAACCCTAACCCTAACCCTAACCCTAACCCTAACCCTAACCCTAACCCTAACCCTATTCTTGGATTGTTCTTGCGGTGTTCATTCACCCTAACCCTAACCCTAACCCTAACCCTAACCCTAACCCTAACCCTATTCTTGGATTCTTCTTGCGGTGTTCATTCATCCTAACCCTAACCCTAACCCTAACCCTAACCCTAACCCTAACCCTAACCCTAACCCTAATCCTAACCCTAACCCTAACCCTAATCTTGGATTGTTCTTGCGGTGTTCATTCATCCTAACCCTAACCCTATCCCTAACCCTAACCCTAACCCTAACCCTAACCCTAACCCTAATCCTAACCCTAACCCTAATCTTGGATTTTTCTTGCGTTGTTCATTCACCCTAACCCTAACCCTAACCCTAACCCTAACCCTAACCCTAATCTTGGATTGTTCTTGTAGTGTTCATTCATCCTAACCCTAACCCTAACCCTAACCCTAACCCTAACCCTAACCCTAACCCTAACCCTAACCCTAACCCTAATCTTGGATTGTTCTTGTGGTGTTCATTCATCCTAACCCTAACCCTAACCCTAACCCTAACCCTAACCCTAACCCTAACCCTAACCCTAATCTTGGATTGTTCTTGTAGTGTTCATTCATCCTAACCCTAACCCTAACCCTAACCCTAACCCTAACCCTAACCCTAACCCTAACCCTAACCCTAACCCTAATCTTGGATTGTTCTTGCGGTGTTCATTCATCCTAATCCTAACCCTAACCCTAACCCTAACCCTAACCCTAACCCTAACCCTAACCCTAACCCTAACCCTAACCCTAACCTTGGATTGTTCTTGTAGTGTTCATTAATCCTAACCCTAACCCTAACCCTAACCCTAACCCTAACCCTAACCCTAATCTTGGATTGTTCTTGCGGTGTTCATTCATCCTAACCCTAACCCTAACCCTAACCCTAACCCTAACCCTAACCCTAACCCTAACCCTAACCCTAACCCTAACCCTATTCTTGGATTGTTCTTGCGGTGTTCATTCACCCTAACCCTAACCCTAACCCTAACCCTAACCCTAACCCCAACCCTAATCCTAACCCTAACCCTAACCCTAACCCTAACCCTAACCCTAACCCTAATCTTGGATTGTTCTTGCGGTGTTCATTCATCCTAACCCTAACCCTAACCCTAACCCTAACCCTAACCCTAACCCTAACCCTAACCCTAACCCTAACCCTAACCCTAATCCTAACCCTAACCCTAACCCTAATCTTGGATTGTTCTTGCGGTGTTCATTCATCCTAACCCTAACCCTATCCCTAACCCTAACCCTAACCCTAACCCTAACCCTAACCCTAACCCTAACCCTAACCCTAACCCTAATCTTGGATTTTTCTTGCGTTGTTCATTCACCCTAACCCTAACCCTAACCCTAACCCTAACCCTAACCCTAATCTTCGATTGTTCTTGTAGTGTTCATTCATCCTAACCCTAACCCTAACCCTAACCCTAACCTTGGATTGTTCTTGCGGTGTTCATTCATCCTAAACCTAACCCTAACCCTAACCCTAACTCTAACCGTAACCCTAACCCTAACCCTAACCCTAAGCCTAAGCCTAAGCCTAAGCCTAAGCCTAAGCCTAAGCCTAAGCCTAAGCCTAAGCCTAACCCTATTCTTGGATTGTTCTTCCGGTGTTCATTCACTCTAACCCTAACCCTAACCCTAACCCTAACCCTAACCCTAACCCTAACACTAACACTAACACTAACACTAACCCTTATCTTGGATTGTTCTTGCGGTGTTCATTCATCCTAACCCTAACCCTAACCCTAACCCTAACCCTAACCCTAACCCTAACCCTAACCCTAACCCTAACCCTAACCCTTACCATATTCTTGGATTGTTCTTGCGGTGTTCATTCACCCTAACCCTAACCCTAACCCTAACCCTAACCCTAACCCTAACCCTAATCCTAACCCTAACCCTAACCCTAACCCTAACCCTAACCCTATTCTTGGATTGTTCTTGCGGTGTTCATTCACCCTAACCCTAACCCTAACCCTAACCCTAACCCTAACCCTAACCCTAACCCTAACCCTAATCTTGGATTGTTCTTGTGGTGTTCATTCATCCTAACCCTAACCCTAACCCTAACCCTAACCCTAACCCTAACCCTAACCCTAACCCTAATCTTGGATTGTTCTTGCGATGTTCATTCACCCTAACCCTAACCCTAACCCTAACCCTAACCCTAACCTTGGATTGTTCTTGTAGTGTTCATTCAACCTCACCCTAACCCTAACCCTAACCCTAACCCTAACCCTAACCCTAACCCTAACCCTAACCCTAACCCTAACCCTAATCTTGGATGGTTCTTGCGGTGTTCATTCATCCTAACCCTAACCCTAACCCTAACCCTAACCCTAACCCTAACCCTAACCCTAACCCTAACCCTAACCCTAACCCTAACCCTAACCCTAACCCTAACACTAACACTAACACTAACACTAACCCTTATCTTGGATTGTTCTTGCGGTGTTCATTCATCCTAACCCTAACCCTAACCCTAACCCTAACCCTAACCCTAACCCTAACCCTAACCCTAACCCTAACCCTAACCCTTACCATATTCTTGGATTGTTCTTGCGGTGTTCATTCACCCTAACCCTAACCCTAACCCTAACCCTAACCCTAACCCTAACCCTAATCCTAACCCTAACCCTAACCCTAACCCTAACCCTATTCTTGGATTGTTCTTGCGGTGTTCATTCACCCTAACCCTAACCCTAACCCTAACCCTAACCCTAATCTTGGATTGTTCTTGTGGTGTTCATTCATCCTAACCCTAACCCTAACCCTAACCCTAACCCTAACCCTAACCCTAACCCTAATCTTGGATTGTTCTTGCGATGTTCATTCACCCTAACCCTAACCCTAACCCTAACCCTAACCTTGGATTGTTCTTGTAGTGTTCATTCAACCTCACCCTAACCCTAACCCTAACCCTAACCCTAACCCTAACCCTAACCCTAACCCTAACCCTAATCTTGGATGGTTCTTGCGGTGTTCATTCATCCTAACCCTAACCCTAACCCTAACCCTAACCCTAACCCTAACCCTAACCCTAACCCTAACCCTAACCCTAACCCTAACCCTATTCTTGGATTGTTCTTGTAGTGTTCATTCATCCTAACCCTAACCCTAACCCTAACCCTAACCCTAACCCTAACCCTAACCCTAACCCTAACCCTAAACCTAACCCTAACCCTAATCTTGGATTGTTCTTGCGGTGTTCATTCATCCTAACCCTAACCCTAACCCTAACCCTAACCCTAACCCTAACCCTAACCCTAACCCTAACCCTAACCCTAACCCTAACCCTATTCTTGGATTGTTCTTGCGGTGTTCATTCACCCTAACCCTAAAACTAACCCTAACCCTAACCCTATTCTTGGATTGTTCTTGCGGTGTTCATTCACCCTAAACCTAACCCTAACCCTAACCCTAACCCTAACCCTAACCCTAACCCTAACCCTAATCTTGGATTGTTCTTGCGGTGTTCATTCACCCTAACCCTAACCCTAACCCTAACCCTAACCCTAATCTTGGATTGTTCTTGTAGTGTTCATTCATCCTAACCCTAACCCTAACCCTAACCCTAACCCTAACCCTAACCCTAACCCTAACCCTAACCCTAACCCAAATCTTGGATTGTTCTTGCGGTGTTCATTCATCCTAACCCTAACCCTAACCCTAACCCTAACCCTAACCCTAACCCTAACCCTATTCTTGGATTGTTCTTGCGGTGTTCATTCACCCTAACCCTAACCCTAACCCTAACCCTTACCCTAACCCTAACCCTAACCCTAACCCTAACCCTAACCCTAATCCTAACCCTAACCCTAACCCTAACCCTATTCTTGGATTGTTCTTGCGGTGTTCATTCACCCTAACCCTAACCCTAACCCTTACCCTAACCCTAACCCTAACCCTAACCCTAACCCTAACCCTAACCCTAACCCTAACCCTAACCCTAACCCTATTCTTGGATTGTTCTTGCGGTGTTCATTCACCCTAACCCTAACCCTAACCCTAACCCTAACCCTAACCCTAACCCTAACCCTAACCCTAATCTTGGATTGTTCTTGCGGTGTTCATTCATCCTAACCCTAACCCTAACCGTAACCCTAACCCTAACCCTAACCCTAACCCTAACCCTAACCCTAACCCTAACCCTAATCTTGGATTGTTCTTGTAGTGTTCATTCATCCCAACCCTAACCCTAACCCTAACCCTAATCTTGGATTGTTCTTGCGGTGTTCATTCATCCTAACCCTA
>NW_028113113.1:0-2500 GCF_964234715.1 Podarcis melisellensis | reverse complement strand
GTTCTTGTGTTGTTCATTCATCCTAACCCTAACCCTAACCCTAACCCTAACCCTAACCCTAACCCTAACCCTAACCCTAACCCTAATCTTGGATTGTTCTTGCGGTGTTCATTCACCCTAACCCTAACCCTAACCCTAACCCTAACCCTAACCCTAATCTTGGATTGTTCTTGTAGTGTTCATTCATCCTAACCCTAACCCTAACCCTAACCCTAACCCTAACCCTAACCCTAACCCTAACCTTAACCCTAACCCTAACCCTAACCCTAACCCTAACCCTAACCCTAATCTTGGATTGTTCTTGCGGTGTTCATTCATCCTAACCCTAACCCTAACCCTAACCCTAACCCTAACCCTAACCCTAACCCTATTCTTGCATTGTTCTTGCGGTGTTCATTCACCCTAACCCTAACCCTAACCCTAACCCTAACCGTAATCCTAACCCTAACCCTAACCCTAACCCTAACCCTAACCCTAACCCTAACCCTAACCCTAACCCTAACCCTAACCCTAACCCTATTCTTGGATTGTTCTTGCGGTGTTCATTCACCCTAACCCTAACCCTAACCCGAACCCGAACCCTAATCTTGGATTGTTCTTGCGGTGTTCATTCATCCTAACCCTAACCCTAACCCTAACCCTAACCCTAACCCTAACCCTAACCCTAATCTTGGATTGTTCTTGCGGTGTTCATTCACCCTAACCCTAACCCTCACCCTAACCCTAACCCTAACCCTAACCCTAACCCTAACCCTAACCCTAACCGTAACCCTAAGCTTGGATTGTTCTTGCGGCGTTCATTCACCCTAACCCTAACCCTAACCCTAACCCTAACCCTAACCCTAACCCTAACCCTAACCCTAATCTTGGATTGTTCTTGCGGTGTTCATTCACCCTAACCCTAACCCTAACCCTAACCCTAACCCTAACCCTAACCCTAACCCTAACCCTAAACCTAAACCTAACCCTAACCCTAATCTTGGATTGTTCTTGCGTTGTTCATTCACCCTAACCCTAACCCTAACCCTAAACCTAACCCTAACCCTAATCTTGGATTGTTCTTGTGGTGTTCATTCATCCTAACCCTAACCCTAACCCTAACCCTAACCCTAAGCTTGGATTGTTCTTGCGGCGTTCATTCACCCTAACCCTAACCCTAACCCTAACCCTAATCCTAATCCTAATCTTGGATTGTTCTTGTGGTGTTCATTCATCCTAACCCTAACCCTAACCCTAACCCTAACCCTAACCCTAACCCTAACCCTAACCCTAACCCTAACCCTAATCTTGGATTGTTCTTGTAGTGTTCATTCATCCTAACCCTAACCCTAACCCAAACCCTAACCCTAACCCTAATCTTGGATTGTTCTTGCGGTGTTCATTCATCCTAACCCTAACCCTAACCCTAACCCTAACACTAACCCTAACCCTAATCCTAACCCTAACCCTAACCCTAACCCTAATCTTGGATTGTTCTTGCGGTGTTCATTCACCCTAACCCTAACCCTAACCCTAACCCTAAAACCCTAACCCTAACCCTAACCCTAACCTTAACCCTAACACTAAACCTCACCCTAACCCTAACCCTAACCCTAACCCTAATCTTGGATTGCTCTTGCGGTGTTCATTCACCCCAACCCTAACCCTAACCCTAACACTAACACTAACACTAACGCTTATCTTGGATTGTTCTTGCGGTGTTCATTCATCCTAACCCTAACCCTAACCCTAACCCTAACCCTAACCCTAACCCTAACCCTAACCCTAACCCTAACCCTAACCCTAACCCTAACCCCAACCCCAACCCTAACCCTAACCCTAACCCTAACCCTAACCCTAACCCTAACCCTAATCTTAGATTGTTCTTGTGGTGTTCATTCATCCTAACCCTAACCCTAACCCTAACCCTAACCCTAACCCTAACCCTAACCCTAACCCTAATCTTGGATTGTTCTTGCGGTGTTCATTCACCCTAACCCTAATCGTAACCCTAACCCTAACCCTAACCCCAACCCTAACCCTATTCTTGGATTGTTCTTGCGGTGTTCATTCACCCTAACCCTAACCCTAACCCTAACCCTAACCCTAACCCTAACCATAACCCTAACCCTAACCCTAACCCTAACCCTAACCCTAACCCTAACCCTAACCCTAACCCTATCCCTATTCTTGGATTGTTCTTGCGGTGTTCATTCACCCTAACCCTAACCCTAACCCTAACCCTAATCCTAATCCTAATCCTAATCCTGGATTGTTCTTGTGGCGTTCATTCATCCTAACCCTAACCCTAACCCGAACCCGAACCCTAACCCTAACCCTAACCCTAACCCTAACCCTATTCTTGGATTGTTCTTGCGGTGTTCATGCACCCTAACCCTAACCCTAACCCTAACCCTATCCCTAACCCTAACCCTAACCCTAACCCTAACCCTAACCCTAACCCTAATCTTGGATTGTTCTTGCGGTGTTCATTCATCCTAACCCTAACCCTAACCCTAAC
>NW_028113114.1:432500-435000 GCF_964234715.1 Podarcis melisellensis | reverse complement strand
GGTTAGGGTTAGGGTTAGGGTTAGGGTTAGGGTTAGGGTTAGGGTTAGGGTTAGGATGAATGAACACTACAAGAACAATCCAAGATTAGGGTTAGGGTTAGGGTTAGGGTTAGGGTGAATGAACACCGCAAGAACAATCCAAGATTAGGGTTAGGGTTAGGGTTAGGGTTAGGGTTAGGGTTAGGGTTAGGGTTAGGATGAATGAACACCACAAGAACAATCCAAGATTAGGGTTAGGGTTAGGGTTAGGGTTAGGGTTAGGGTTAGGGTTAGGGTTAGGGTTAGGGTTAGGGTTAGGGTTAGGGTTAGGGTTAGGGTTAGGATTAGGGTTAGGGATAGGGTTAGGGTTAGGGTTAGGGTTAGGGTTAGGGTTAGGATGAATGAACACCGCAAGAACAATCCAAGATAAGGGTTAGTGTTAGTGTTAGTGTTAGTGTTAGTGTTAGGGTTAGGGTTAGGGTTAGGGTTAGGGTTAGGGTTAGGGTTAGGGTTAGGTTTAGGATGAATGAACACCGCAAGAACAATCCAAGATTAGGGTTAGGGTTAGGGTTAGGGTTAGGGTTAGGGTTAGGGTTAGGGTTAGGATGAATGAACACTACAAGAACAATCCAAGATTAGGGTTAGGGTTAGGGTTAGGGTTAGGGTGAATGAACACCGCAAGAACAATCCAAGATTAGGGTTAGGGTTAGGGTTAGGGTTAGGGTTAGGGTTAGGGTTAGGGTTAGGATGAAAGAACACTGCAAGAACAATCCAAGATTTGGGTTAGGGTTAGGATTAGGGTTAGGGTTAGGGTTAGGGTTAGGGTTAGGGTTAGGTTTAGGATGAATGAACACCGCAAGAACAATCCAAGATTAGGGTTAGGGTTAGGGTTAGGGTTAGGGTTAGGATGAATGAACACTACAAGAACAATCCAAGATTAGGGTTAGGGTTAGGGTTAGGGTTAGGGTGAATGAACACCGCAAGAACAATCCAAGATTAGGGTTAGGGTTAGGGTTAGGGTTAGGGTTAGGGTTAGGGTTAGGGTTAGGGTTAGGATGAAAGAACACTGCAAGAACAATCCAAGATTAGGGTTAGGGTTAGGGTTAGGGTTAGGGTTAGGGTTAGGGTTAGGGTTAGGGTTAGGGTTAGGGTGAATGAACACCGCAAGAACAATCCAAGAATAGGGTTAGGGTTAGGGTTAGGGTTAGGGTTAGGGTTAGGGTTAGGGTTAGGGTTAGGGTGAATGAACACCGCAAGAACAATCCAAGAATAGGGTTAGGGTTAGGGTTAGGGTTAGGATGAATGAACACTACAAGAACAATCCAAGATTAGGGTTAGGGTTAGGATTAGGGTTAGGGTGAATGAACACCGCAAGAACAATCCAAGATTAGGGTTAGGGTTAGGGTTAGGGTTAAGGTTAGGGTTAGGGTTAGGGTTAGGGTTAGGGTTAGGGTTAGGGTTAGGGTTAGGGTTAGGGTTAGGATGAATGAACACCGCAAGAACAATCCAAGAATAGGGTTAGGGTTAGGGTTAGGGTTAGGGTTAGGGTTAGGGTTAGGGTTAGGGTGAATGAACACCGCAAGAACAATCCAAGAATAGGGTTAGGGTTAGGGTTAGGGTTAGGGTTAGGGTTAGGGTTAGGGTTAGGATGAATGAACACCACAAGAACAATCCAAGATTAGGGTTAGGGTTAGGGTTAGGGTTAGGGTTAGGGTTAGGGTTGGGGTTAGGGTTGGGGTTAGGGTTAGGGTTAGGGTTAGGGTTAGGGTTAGGATTAGGGTTAGGGATAGGGTTAGGGTTAGGGTTAGGGTTAGGGTTAGGGTTAGGATGAATGAACACCGCAAGAACAATCCAAGATAAGGGTTAGTGTTAGTGTTAGTGTTAGTGTTAGTGTTAGTGTTAGTGTTAGGGTTAGGGTTAGGGTTAGGGTTAGGGTTAGGGTTAGGGTTAGGGTTAGGGTTAGGGTTAGGATGAATGAACACCGCAAGAACAATCCAAGATTAGGGTTAGGGTTAGGGTTAGGGTTAGGGTTAGGGTTAGGGTTAGGATGAATGAACACTACAAGAACAATCCAAGATTAGGGTTAGGGTTAGGGTTAGGGTTAGGGTGAATGAACACCGCAAGAACAATCCAAGATTAGGGTTAGGGTTAGGGTTAGGGTTAGGGTTAGGGTTAGGGTTAGGGTTAGGATGAAAGAACACTGCAAGAACAATCCAAGATTAGGGTTAGGGTTAGGGTTAGGGTTAGGGTTAGGGTTAGGGTTAGGGTTAGGGTTAGGGTTAGGGTTAGGGTTAGGGTTAGGGTTAGGGTTAGGGTGAATGAACACCGCAAGAACAATCCAAAAATAGGGTTAGGGTTAGGGTTAGGGTTAGGGTTAGGGTTAGGGTTAGGGTTAGGGTTAGGATTAGGGTTAGGGTTAGGGTTAGGGTTAGGGTTAGGGTTAGGGTTAGGGTTAGGGTGAATGAACACCGCAAGAACAATCCAAGAATAGGGTTAGGGTTAGGGTTAGGGTTAGGGTTAG
>NW_028113114.1:387500-405000 GCF_964234715.1 Podarcis melisellensis | reverse complement strand
GAACACCGCAAGAACAATCCAAGATAAGGGTTAGGGTTAGGGTTAGGGTTAGGGTTAGAGTTAGGGTTAGGGTTAGGGTTAGGGTTAGGGTTAGGGTTAGGGTTAGGGTTAGGGTTAGGGTTAGGGTTAGGGTTTGGGTTAGGGTTAGGGTTAGGGTTAGGTTTAGGATGAATGAACACCGCAAGAACAATCCAAGATTAGGGTTAGGGTTAGGGTTAGGGTTAGGGTTAGGGTTAGGGTTAGGGTTAGGATGAATGAACACTACAAGAACAATCCAAGATTAGGGTTAGGGTTAGGGTTAGTGTCAGAGTCACCCGTTTGGTCCCAGCTCACAAGAGACCCAACTCCGATCCGGTTTATTTACAGAAAGTCTTTATTGAAGATCATGGTTGCATTTACACTCCATCTCTGTGACTCTACATCTGTACCGTTAGATCGTTGAAGTCCCCTCTGAATCTGTCCCGCCTCGGCACCAATTTAAGAGGCTAGCCCTGGACCACCTCTTCCTCTCCTTCCTTTTCCGCAGGGTCTTTCTGCCCCCCTGAGTTCCCCCTCTCCGGGACTCGCCCGAGGCTGAATCCTCTGACGCCTCTGCCCCCCTCCTTCTCGCTTTAGGGCCGGGCTCCTCCCCAGGGCTCTCCTCACTTCCGCGCGCCTCTACCTTTGAACTTGGCGCGCGTACGTTGCTCCTGACCTTTCTCTTGACCGCTACACTGCTCTCGGTGCTGCTCTCCACCCCTTCCGGCTGAGCGCCCTGCTCCGATCTCCTTCCCCTGTCTCTCTCCTGCTCTGCTCCCTCTGACACACTTGTAACTCCACCCCCTTCACTCCGTTCCGGCTGAGAAGCCGGCTCCTGCCTCCGACCCCCACTGGGGCTTCTCCCTTCTCTCCCCTGCTCCTCACTGTTTCCCCCTTGTCCCCCTTTCGGTCTGGCCAGGGGAGCCCCCTTTTGGGAATCCTCTGACTCACTGGTCAGACTCATGGAGAACCTTTGGGCATCGTCATCCTCCTCCTCATCTCTCTGGGATTCTTCCCCCTCGCTCTCTGTCTCCTCCCCCATCTGCTCTTCTCTCCCTGAAACCCTGACATCCATCCCCCCCTCGAAGCCCCCCCTTCCCCCCTCCCGCTCGCCGGGGGCCGGTTGTGGAAACTGCGGCTCTTCGGGGGTAGGCTCAGGATACAGGTCGTCTACGTCAATGTTCTCTGCTGGCAGTTCTGTGTATGTGTGTTCGAACTCGGGTTCTTCCCCCAAATGCTTCTCAGTCTTTGCTTCCATCGCTACTTCCTCCGGTGCTGCCCGCCAAGGACCTATCAGCCACCTCTTACGCCATTCCTCCTCTGGCTGCTCCTCCCACCAATAAGGGGTTTCCGTGTCCACCCCCGAGCACGATCCCCTGGGCGGGCTTGATTCTGGTGTTCTTCCCTCGGGGGAAGAGAAACCCCTGAACGTGCTATCTGACAATGTGGGTGTGAAAAGCCAGTCATCAAAGTACTCAGCTGGCATGGGTCTATGTGGGAAAAGTGCATGGAACTCTTCTTTCAAAAGGGGTTCGTCTAACTCGTAGCCTGGCACCCAACTATTAGCAGTGGCTGGTGTGCCCTCCCTGGCGAGAAAGTATTCAACCCCCTCCTCCCCCCATCTCGAGTCCAGTATCTCTGTGACCTCGTTAAGGGGTTCGGCTCTAGGCGACCCCCCCTTCTTTGGTGCCCCTTTGCGTGGGTCTGGTACTGTTACTGACTCCTGAAACCTGTGCGGGGCCTTGTAGGGAGTGAGCACCGACCTATGAAAGACCGGGTGCACTCTGGAGCCTTCCGGAAGGGCCAGGCGAAATGCTACTGGATTGATCCTAGCCTCAACTTGGTAGGGTCCTAGCTGCCTGTGTCCTAGCTTCTTCTTGGCTAACGATTTGGCTGGCATAGCTTGGGCTGCTAACCATACCCAGTCCCCCACCTGGATGTCTTCTCCCGCCCTTCTGTGCTTGTCCGCCTGCACCTTATAGGCCTGCTTGGCCAGCTCTAAATGTCTCCGCAGCTCCTCGTGCACCTCTTGCAACTCTGCTGCGAACTGGTCGGCTTCTTGAGGCACCCCCTCCTCTGGTGCTATAAGCCTCGGAAAGGTTCTGGGATGACGGCCATTGTTCGCGAAGAACGGCGTCACCCCGGTCGATGCGTGCTTCGTGTTGTTGTAGGCAAACTCAGCCATCGGCAGGTAGTCCACCCACGCTGCTGGTCGCTGATTGGCGTAACACCTCAGGTACTGCTGCATGATCGCGTTGACCCTCTCTGCTTGGCCGTTGGTCTGCGGATGTCTCGCCGACGCTAGGTCGATCTTGACGTGCAGGATACCCAGAAGCTTCTTCCAGAAGTTGGAAACAAATTGGCGCCCCCTGTCGGACAGGACGGACTGCGGTAGTCCATGCACTCTGAACACGTGGTCGATGAAGAGTTTGGCGGTCTGTTCTGCCGTCGCCACCTTGGCACAAGGAATGAAGTGCGCCATCTTGGTGAACAAGTCCACAACCACCAGCACCGCCGTCTTGCCCCTGGCGCTGGGCAGGTCAGTAACAAAGTCCAGTGCTACCCTCTCCCACGGTTGCTGCGGCGTTTCCAGCGGTTCCAACAATCCCGCCGGTTTCTGGTGTACTGGTTTGGACCTCTGACAGGTGTCACACCTGGCGACGTAATCCGCCACCTCTCCCCGCATCTGGGGCCACCAAAAGTCCCTGGCCACTAGTTCTATCGTCTTCTCCTTGCCGAAATGTCCCGCACTGGGAGCGTCGTGCAATTGCTGCAGAACCTTTGCGCGAAGTTCATCGCTAGGCACGTAGAGGGCACCCTTGCGAGTTAAGAGTCCGTCCCGCAACTGGAACTCATCGTCTCTTTGCGACCCGCTGCGGAGCTCCTCCATCTTGGACTGTGCAAATTGATCCGCTTGCAACGCTCGTCGCACCGCGTCCAGGTCGACTGCGATAGCCGCGCACGCCCACGCCTGCGGTGCGAAAATGTGCTTCGCTGCAATTGGTGTCGTCTCCTCCAGGTATTGCGGTTTCCTGGAGAGTGCGTCTGCTATAACATTGGAGTCCCCCGGGATGTATTCTATCTTGAAGTCGAAATCTGCAAAGAATTCTGCCCAGCGCATGTGTCTTTGGGTCTGCAGCCTTGCCGTTCGCCAATACTCTAAGTTCTTGTGATCCGTGCGGACTTGCACTGTGTGCTTGGCTCCTATGAGGAAGTGCCGCCACGCTTTGAAAGCTGCATGAATGGCCAACAGCTCCCTGTCCCATATGGTGTAGTTCTGCTCCGTCTTGCTGAGCTTCCGGGAGTAGAAGGCACCCGGCCTCCAATTGCCTTGCGGATCCTCCTGCAGAAGGACGGCTCCAACCGCTCTGTCGGACGCATCGGTTTCCACTCGCATGGGTCTGCTGGGATTCACGTGCAGTAGCTGTTCCTCGGAGGCGAAGAGGCTTTTAAGCTTCCGAAAAGAGCGCTCTGCCTGTTCCGTCCAAGCGAACCTCTTCTTTTTGGAACTGAGGGTGTCCGTGATTGCTGCCGTCTCATTGGCAAAACCTTTGATGAATTTGCGATAAAAATTGGCAAATCCGATGAATCTTTGGACCTCCTTCCGATTGCGTGGGCTCTTCCAGTCCAACACCGCTTGGACCTTGATTCTGTCCATGGCCAGCCCCTCGTCGGAGAGCTTGTAGCCAAGAAAATCCACCTCCGTCACATCAAACTGGCACTTCTCCAACTTGGCGTACAGCCTGTGCTCCTTCAACCTCTGTAGGACCTCCTTTACATCCTTCTCGTGAGCCTCCGGCGATTCCGAGAAAATCAGGATATCGTCGAGAAAACATACACACTTCTTGTAGAGGAGTCCAGCCAGCACGTGATGCATAAATGCTTGGAAAACGTGGCTGCCATTTTGGAGACCAAACGGCATAACTCTGTATTCATACGTGCCTAGAGGCGTGAACATGGCAGTCTTCCACTCATCGCCCTTCCGGATGCGGATGAGAGTGTACGCTCCACGCAAATCCAACTTGGTGAAGATCTTACCCTTCCTAACGGTCGCTAGGAGGTCGTCAATCTTGGGCATGGGAAAGGCCTTGGGCTTAGTCAGTCTGTTTATGAACCTGTAATCCACCACGAGTCTTTTTTGGGGCGTGTCTTTTTTCTTCACAAAGAAAACAGGACTGCCTCCCACTGCCTTGGATTCCCGGATGAACCCGCGCTTCAGATTCTGCTCTATGAATTCTCTGAGCTCTTGCATCTCGTCCTCAGACATGGAATACAGCTTTGCAGTTGGCAGCTGCGCCCCTGGCACCAGGTCGATCGCACAGTCGTAAGGCCTGTGAGGCGGCAACTTGTCAGCTTCTTTCTCGCAGAAAACCTCCAAGAATCCCTCGTACTTGTGAGGCACTGCCTGCACCATGCCCAGGTGCAGTTGCTGCTCAGCTCCTTCCTCCTGATTGGGTTGGATGCAATGCTGAGCACAATACGATGAGCAGAAGGTGATCTGCCGCTGGTACCACGCTACAGCGGGACTATGTCTCTCCAGCCAACTCATGCCTAACACAATGGGTGTGTCTGACAGGTGGGTGACATTGAAGCTAATGACTTCCCGATGATTTCCAATCTGCATCACCATGGGAGGCGTCTGCTGCACAACTTGCCCTCCCAGCAATTTCCTGCCGTCCACTGTGACCACGTTCAGAGGGGTCGTTGCAGGCAGGAGCGCTATGCCATGCTGCTTGACAAATTGCATTCCCACAAAATCCGCGTTGCTTCCTGAATCAACCGTGATCGGAACTTCCAGGGATTGTCCATTTGGCAGCTGAAGGATTGCAGTGAGTTGCACTGCTGGCTTGGGGGGTAAAGGGTCTGTGCGTTGCAAGGGTGCTGGGGACTGTTCTACAGATCCGCCTGGCTGAGCCCCAGTAGCTCCGCCTCCAGCCAGGCACTGTCGTTTCCCTGAGGCTGCTCCGTTTGCACCACTTCCGCTGACACTGTTGCTAGAGCTGCAGTGTGCTTCTGGAGCCTCTGGGGGCACTCTTTCGCCATATGGTGTGCACTGTCACAGATGTAACATTTCCTGGTCCCTCTAGGCGGCTTCGCCTTCACTGCACCGGAAACAGGGGCTCTGGATGGTGTCTGAGCCCTAGCACCACCGATTTCCATCGGCTCTTCACCTTGCCTCCCCAAGGGCGAGGGGTGCGACTGGTTGAAGTCCCTGGGGACAAAAGGGGGGGTTCTCGCTGGTGCACGCGCCTGGGGTCCCTCCCCCTCGTGCCACGGGCGTCCCTCATGTCGGATTCCAATAGCCAAAGCCCGATGCACGACGTCTTCCAGGGTCTGGGGTCTATCCCCCCTGGCGATCTCATCCTTGACGGGGGGGCTAAGCCCCTCCCAGAAAAGATCTCTGACTGGTTTACTATCCTTCTCCCAGCCCAACGCAGTTAGCAATGCAAAGAACTTGGAGTGATATTGGCGCACAGTGGCTTTGCCTTGGCGCAGTCCGTGCATCTGTCTACGTGCAATATCCACATCCACAGAGGACTGGAAACAAGCATCCATCGCTTTAATAAATTCATCAGAACTGCGGCGGGCAGGGCCATCTTCGCGCCACAAATTGCGCAGCCAAGCTCTGGCCTCCCCATGCAGATGCGAAATTATGAACCCCACTCTCTCCTCCTCATCCTTAAAATCATGACGGAGTAAATGCAGTGCATACACGATGTCCGCTCTGAAGTTAGGGTAATCTTGAAGGTTGCCATTAAAGTGCGTAACTAGGGCGCCCCCCCCGCCGTCCAAGTGCAACGCCCTCCGATCTGGACCCCGGGACCCCTGCCCTGGCCGCTTGCTCCCACCTTGTTCGCAGGTCCTGGCAAGCCTTGTCCAGTTCGTCATTCTTCTTCTGCGATGCAATGACTGCAGCTGTGAGCTCGGTAACTTGATTCCTCAGCGTAAGCAGCTGTTCCTCCGCGCTCATGGCTGCTCCCGGTGGTGAGCTTTGCAAAAAAAAAAATTTTTGCGTTCAGGAGAGGGGACTTACTGTCAGAGTCACCCGTTTGGTCCCAGCTCACAAGAGACCCAACTCCGATCCGGTTTATTTACAGAAAGTCTTTATTGAAGATCATGGTTGCATTTACACTCCATCTCTGTGACTCTACATCTGTACCGTTAGATCGTTGAAGTCCC
Source organism: Podarcis melisellensis (assembly GCF_964234715.1). Classification (NCBI taxonomy): domain Eukaryota; kingdom Metazoa; phylum Chordata; class Lepidosauria; order Squamata; family Lacertidae; genus Podarcis; species Podarcis melisellensis. Next base: position 398,802 of record NW_028113114.1, on the reverse strand, counting down.
CTCTGAATCTGTCCCGCCTCGGCACCAATTTAAGAGGCTAGCCCTGGACCACCTCTTCCTCTCCTTCCTTTTCCGCAGGGTCTTTCTGCCCCCCTGAGTTCCCCCTCTCCGGGACTCGCCCGAGGCTGAATCCTCTGACGCCTCTGCCCCCCTCCTTCTCGCTTTAGGGCCGGGCTCCTCCCCAGGGCTGTCCTCACTTCCGCGCGCCTCTACCTTTGAACTTGGCGCGCGTACGTTGCTCCTGACCTTTCTCTTGACCGCTACACTGCTCTCGGTGCTGCTCTCCACCCCTTCCGGCTGAGCGCCCTGCTCCGATCTCCTTCCCCTGTCTCTCTCCTGCTCTGCTCCCTCTGACACACTTGTAACTCCACCCCCTTCACTCCGTTCCGGCTGAGAAGCCGGCTCCTGCCTCCGACCCCCACTGGGGCTTCTCCCTTCTCTCCCCTGCTCCTCACTGTTTCCCCCTTGTCCCCCTTTCGGTCTGGCCAGGGGAGCCCCCTTTTGGGAATCCTCTGACTCACTGGTCAGACTCATGGAGAACCTTTGGGCATCGTCATCCCCCTCCTCATCTCTCTGGGATTCTTCCCCCTCGCTCTCTGTCTCCTCCCCCATCTGCTCTTCTCTCCCTGAAACCCTGACAGTTAGGTTTAGGATGAATGAACACCGCAAGAACAATCCAAGATTAGGGTTAGGGTTAGGGTTAGGGTTAGGGTTAGGGTTAGGGTTAAGGTTAGGGTTAGGGTTAGGGTTAGGGTTAGGGTTAGGGTGAATGAACGCCGCAAGAACAATCCAAACTTAGGGTTAGGGTTAGGGTTAGGGTTAGGGTTAGGGTTAGGGTTAGGGTTAGGGTTAGGGTTAGGGTGAGGGTTAGGGTTAGGGTTAGGGTTAGGGTGAATGAACAAAGCAAGAACAATCCAAGATTAGGGTTAGGGTTAGGGTTAGGGTTAGGGTTAGGGTTAGGGTTAGGGTTAGGATGAATGAACACCGCAAGAACAATCCAAGATTAGGGTTAGGGTTAGGGTTAGGGTTAGGGTTAGGGTTAGGGTTAGGGTTAGGGTTAGGGTTAGGGTTAGGGTTAGGGTTGGGTTAGGGTTAGGGTTAGGGTTAGGGTGAATGAACACCGCAAGAACAATCCAAGAATAGGGTTAGGGTTAGGGTTAGGGTTAGGGTTAGGGTTAGGGTTAGGGTTAGGGTTAGGGTTAGGGTTAGGGTTAGGGTTAGGGTTAGGATGAATGAACACCGCAAGAACAATCCAAGATTAGGGTTAGGGTTAGGGTTAGGGTTAGGGTTAGGGTTAGGGTTAGGGTTAGGGTTAGGGTTAGGGTTAGGATGAATGAACACTACAAGAACAATCCAAGATAAGGGTTAGTGTTAGGGTTAGGGTTAGGGTTAAAGTTAGGGTTAGAGTTAGGGTTAGGGTTAGGGTTAGGGTTAGGGTTAGGGTTAGGGTTAGGGTTAGGATGAATGAACACTACAAGAACAATCCAAGATTAGGGTTAGGGTTAGGATTAGGGTTAGGGTGAATGAACACCGCAAGAACAATCCAAGATTAGGGTTAGGGTTAGGGTTAGGGTTAGGGTTAGGGTTAAGGTTATGGTTAGGGTTAGGGTTAGGGTTAGGGTTAGGGTTAGGGTTAGGGTTAGGGTTAGGGTTAGGATGAATGAACACCGCAAGAACAATCCAAGAATAGGGTTAGGGTTAGGGTTAGGGTTAGGGTTAGAGTTAGGGTTAGGGTTAGGGTTAGGGTTAGGGTTAGGGTTAGGGTTAGGGTTAGGGTTAGGGTTAGGGTTAGGGTTAGGGTGAATGAACACCGCAAGAACAATCCAAGAATAGGGTTAGGGTTAGGGTTAGGGTTAGGGTTAGGGTTAGGGTTAGGGTTAGGGTTAGGGTTAGGGTTAGGGTTAGGGTTAGGGTGAATGAACACCGCAAGAACAATCCAAGAATAGGGTTAGGATTAGGGTTAGGGTTAGGGTTGTTAGGGTTAGGGTTAGGGTTAGGGTTAGGGTTAGGGTTAGGGTTAGGATGAATGAACACCACAAGAACAATCCAAGATTAGGGTTAGGGTTAGGGTTAGGGTTAGGGTTAGGGTTAGTGTTAGGGTTGGGGTTAGGGTTAGGGTTAGGGTTAGGGTTAGGGTTAGGGTTAGGGTTAGGGTTAGGGTTAGGATGAATGAACACCGCAAGAACAATCCAAGATAAGGGTTAGGGTTAGGGTTAGGGTTAGAGTTAGGGTTAGGGTTAGGGTTAGGGTTAGGGTTAGGGTTAGGGTTAGGGTTAGGGTTAGGGTTAGGGTTAGGGTTAGGTTTAGGATGAATGAACACCGCAAGAACAATCCAAGATTAGGGTTAGGGTTAGGGTTAGGGTTAGGGTTAGGGTTAGGGTTAGGATGAATGAACACTACAAGAACAATCCAAGATTAGGGTTAGGGTTAGGGTTAGGTTTAGGATGAATGAACACCGCAAGAACAATCCGAGATTAGGGTTAGGGTTAGGGTTAGGGTTAGGGTTAGGGTTAGGGTTAGGGTTAGGGTTAGGGTTAGGGTTAGGGTTAGGGATAGGGTGAATGAACGCCGCAAGAACAATCCAAGCTTAGGGTTAGGGTTAGGGTTAGGGTTAGGGTTAGGGTTAGGGTTAGGGTTAGGGTTAGGGTTAGGATGAATGAACACCACAAGAACAATCCAAGATTAGGGTTAGGGTTAGGGTTAGGGTTAGGGTTAGGGTTCGGATGAATGAACACTACAAGAACAATCCAAGATTAGGGTTAGGGTTAGGGTTAGGGTGAATGAACACCGCAAGAACAATCCAAGATTAGGGTTAGGGTTAGGGTTAGGGTTAGGGTTAGGGTTAGGGTTAGGGTTAGGGTTAGGGTTAGGATGAATGAACACCGCAAGAACAATCCAAGATTAGGGTTTGGGTTAGGGTTAGGGTTAGGGTTAGGGTTAGGGTTAGGGTGAATGAACACCGCAAGAACAATCCAAGAATAGGGTTAGGGTTAGGGTTAGGGTTAGGGTTAGGGTTAGGGTTAGGGTTAGGGTTAGGGTTAGGGTGAATGAACACCGCAAGAACAATCCAAGAATAGGGTTAGGGTTAGGGTTAGGGTTAGGGTTAGGGTTGTTAGGGTTAGGGTTAGGGTTAGGATTAGGGTTAGGGTTAGGGTTAGGGTTGGGGTTAGGGTTAGGGTTAGGGTTAGGGTTAGGGTTAGGATGAATGAACACCGCAAGAACAATCCAAGATAAGGGTTAGGGTTAGGGTAAGGGTTAGGGTTAGGGTTAGGGTTAGAGTTAGGGTTAGGGTTAGGGTTAGGGTTAGGGTTAGGGTTTGGGTTAGGGTTAGGGTTAGGGTTAGGGTTAGGGTTAGGTTTAGGATGAATGAACACCGCAAGAACAATCCAAGATTAGGGTTAGGGTTAGGGTTAGGGTTAGGGTTAGGGTTAGGATGAATGAACACTACAAGAACAATCCAAGATTAGGGTTAGGGTTAGGGTTAGGTTTAGGATGAATGAACACCGCAAGAACAATCCAAGATTAGGGTTAGGGTTAGGGTTAGGGTTAGGGTTAGGGTTAGGGTTAGGGTGAATGAACGCCGCAAGAACAATCCAAGCTTAGGGTTAGGGTTAGGGTTAGGGTTAGGGTTAGGGTTAGGGTTAGGGTGAGGGTGAGGGTGAGGGTTAGGGTGAATGAACACCGCAAGAACAATCCAAGATAAGGGTTAGGGTTAGGGTTAGGGTTAGGGTTAGGGTTAGGGTTAGGGTTAGGGTTAGGATGAATGAACACCGCAAGAACAATCCAAGATTAGGGTTAGGGTTAGGGTTAGGGTTAGGGTTAGGGTTAGGGTGAATGAACACGGCAAGAACAATCCAAGAATAGGGTTAGGGTTAGGGTTAGGGTTAGGGTTAGGGTTAGGGTTAGGGTTAGGGTTAGGGTTAGGGTTAGGATGAATGAACACCGCAAGAACAATCCAAGATTAGGGTTAGGGTTAGGGTTAGGGTTAGGGTTAGGGTTAGGGTTAGGGTTAGGGTTAGGATGAATGAACACTACAAGAACAATCCAAGATTAGGGTTAGGGTTAGGGTTAGGGTTAGGGTTAGGGTGAATGAACACCGCAAGAAAAAATCCAAGATTAGGGTTAGGGTTAGGGTTAGGGTTAGGGTTAGGGTTAGGGTTAGGGTTAGGGTTAGGGTTAGGGTTAGGGTTAGGGTTAGGATGAATGAACACCACAAGAACAATCCATGATTAGGGTTAGGGTTAGGGTTAGGGTTAGGGTTAGGGTTGGGGTTAGGGTTAGGGTTAGGGTTAGGATTAGGGTTAGGGTTAGGGTTAGGGTTAGGGTTAGGGTTAGGGTTAGGGTTAGGGTTAGGGTTAGGGTTAGGGTTAGGGTTAGGGTTAGGGTTAGGATGAATGAACACCGCCAGAACAATCCAAGATAAGGGTTAGTGTTAGTGTTAGTGTTAGTGTTAGGGTTAGGGTTAGGGTTAGGGTTAGGGTTAGGGTTAGGTTTAGGATGAATGAACACCGCAAGAACAATCCAAGATTAGGGTTAGGGTTAGGGTTAGGGTTAGGGTTAGGGTTAGGGTTAGGGTTAGGGTTAGGGTTTGGATGAATGAACACTACAAGAACAATCCAAGATTAGGGTTAGGTTTAGGGTTAGGGTTAGGGTTAGGGTTAGGGTTAGGGTTAGGGTTAGGGTTAGGGTGAATGAACACCGCAAGAACAATCCAAGATTAGGGTTAGGGTTAGGGTTAGGGTTAGGGTTAGGGTTAGGGTTAGGGTTAGGATGAATGAACACCGCTAGAACAATCCAAGATTAGGGTTGGGGTTAGAGTTAGGGTTAGGGTTAGGGTTAGGGTTAGGGTGAATGAACACCGCAAGAACAATCCAAGAATAGGGTTAGGGTTAGGGTTAGGGTTAGGGTTAGGATTAGGGTTAGGGTTAGGGTTAGGGTTAGGGTTAGGGTTAGGGTTAGGGTGAATGAACACCGCAAGAACAATCCAAGAGTAGGATTAGGGTTAGGGTTAGGGTTAGGGTTAGGGTTAGGGTTAGGGTTAGGGTTAGGATGAATGAACACCACAAGAACAATCCAAGATTAGGGTTAGGGTTAGGGTTAGGGTTAGGGTTAGGGTTAGGGTGAATGAACACCGCAAGAAAAATCCAAGAATAGGGTTAGGGTTAGGGTTAGGGTTAGGGTTAGTGTTAGGGTGAATGAACACCGCAAGAACAATCCAAGAATAGGGTTAGGGTTAGGGTTAGGGTTAGGGTTAGGGTTGTTAGGGTTAGGGTTAGGGTTAGGATTAGGGTTAGGGTTAGGGTTGGGGTTAGGGTTAGGGTTAGGGTTAGGGTTAGGGTTAGGGTTAGGGTTAGGATGAATGAACACCGCAAGAACAATCCAAGATTAGGGTTAGGGTTAGGGTTAGGATGAATGAACACTACAAGAACAATCCAAGATTAGGGTTAGGGTTAGGGTTAGGTTTAGGATGAATGAACACCGCAAGAACAATCCAAGATTAGGGTTAGGGTTAGGGTTAGGGTTAGGGTTAGGGTTAGGGTTAGGGTTAGGGTTAGGGTTAGGGTTAGGGTTAGGGTTAGGGTGAATGAACGCCGCAAGAACAATCCAAGCTTAGGGTTAGGGTTAGGGTTAGGGTTAGGGTTAGGGTTAGGGTTAGGGTTAGGGTTAGGGTTAGGGTTAGGGTTAGGGTGAGGGTGAGGGTGAGGGTGAGGGTTAGGGTGAATGAACACCGCAAGAACAATCCAAGATTAGGGTTAGGGTTAGGGTTAGGGTTAGGGTTAGGGTTAGGGTTAGGGTTAGGGTTAGGGTGAATGAACACCGCAAGAACAATCCAAGATTAGGGTTAGGGTTAGGGTTAGGGTTAGGGTTAGGGTGAATGAACACCGCAAGAACAATCCAAGAATAGGGTTAGGGTTAGGGTTAGGGTTAGGGTTAGGGTTAGGGTTAGGGTTCGGGTTAGGGTTAGGGTTAGGGTTAGGGTTAGGGTTAGGGTTAGGGTTAGGATGAATGAACACCGCAAGAACAATCCAAGATTAGGGTTAGGGTTAGGGTTAGGGTTAGGGTTAGGGTTAGGGTTAGGGTGAATGAACACCGCAAGAACAATCCAAGAATAGGGTTAGGGTTAGGGTTAGGGTTAGGGTTAGGGTTAGGGTTAGGGTTAGGGTTAGGGTTAGGGTTAGGATGAATGAACACCGCAAGAACAATCCAAGATTTGGGTTAGGGTTAGGGTTAGGGTTAGGGTTAGGGTTAGGGTTAGGGTTAGGGTTAGGGTTAGGGTTAGGATGAATGAACACTACAAGAACAATCCAAGATTAGGGTTAGGGTTAGGGTTAGGGTTAGGGTTAGGGTTAGGGTTAGGGTTAGGGTGAATGAACACCGCAAGAAAAAATCCAAGATTAGGGTTAGGGTTAGGGTTAGGGTTAGGGTTAGGGTTAGGGTTAGGGTTAGGGTTAGGGTTAGGGTTAGGGTTAGGGTTAGGGTTAGGGTTAGGATGAATGAACACCACAAGAACAATCCATGATTAGGGTTAGGGTTAGGATTAGGGTTAGGGTTAGGGTTGGGGTTAGGGTTAGGGTTAGGGTTAGGGTTAGGATTAGGGTTAGGGTTAGGGTTAGGGTTAGGGTTAGGGTTAGGGTTAGGGTTAGGGTTAGGGTTTGGGTTAGGATGAATGAACACCGCACGAACAATCCAAGATAAGGGTTAGTGTTAGTGTTAGTGTTAGTGTTAGGGTTAGGGTTAGGGTTAGGGTTAGGGTTAGGGTTAGGGTTAGGATGAATGAACACCGCAAGAACAATCCAAGATTAGGGTTAGGGTTAGGGTTAGGGTTAGGGTTAGGGTTAGGGTTAGGGTTAGGGTTAGGGTGAATGAACACCGCAAGAACAATCCAAGATTAGGGTTAGGGTTAGGGTTAGGGTTAGGGTTAGGGTTAGGGTTAGGGTGAATGAACACCGCAAGAACAATCCAAGAATAGGGTTAGGGTTAGGGTTAGGGTTAGGGTTAGGGTTAGGGTTAGGGTTAGGGTTAGGGTTAGGGTTAGGGTTAGGATTAGGGTTAGGGTTAGGGTTAGGGTTAGGGTTAGGGTTAGGGTTAGGGTTAGGATGAATGAACACCGCAAGAACAATCCAAGATTTGGGTTAGGGTTAGGGTTAGGGTTAGGGTTAGGGTTAGGGTTAGGATGAATGAACACTACAAGAACAATCCAAGATTAGGGTTAGGGTTAGGGTTAGGGTTAGGGTGAATGAACACCGCAAGAAAAAATCCAAGATTAGGGTTAGGGTTAGGGTTAGGGTTAGGGTTAGGGTTAGGGTTAGGGTTAGGGTTAGGATGAATGAACACCGCACGAACAATCCAAGATAAGAGTTAGTGTTAGTGTTAGTGTTAGTGTTAGTGTTAGGGTTAGGGTTAGGGTTAGGGTTAGGGTTAGGGTTAGGGTTAGGATGAATGAACACCACAAGAACAATCCAAGATTAGGGTTAGGGTTAGGGTTAGGGTTAGGGTTAGGGTTAGGGTTAGGGTTCGGATGAATGAACACTACAAGAACAATCCAAGATTAGGGTTAGAGTTAGGGTTAGGGTTAGGGTTAGGGTGAATGAACAACGCAAGAACAATCCAAGATTACGGTTAGGGTTAGGGTTAGGGTTAGGGTTAGGGTTAGGGTTAGGGTTAGGGTTAGGGTTAGGGTTAGGATGAATGAACACCGCTAGAACAATCCACGATTAGGGTTGGGGTTAGGGTTAGGGTTAGGGTTAGGGTTAGGGTTAGGGTGAATGAACACCGCAAGAACAATCCAAGAATAGGGTTAGGGTTAGGGTTAGGGTTAGGGTTAGGGTTAGGATTAGGGTTAGGGTTAGGGTTAGGGTTAGGGTGAATGAACACCGCAAGAACAATCCAAGAGTAGGGTTAGGGTTAGGGTTAGGGTTAGGGTTAGGGTTAGGGTTAGGATGAATGAACACCACAAGAACAATCCAAGATTAGGGTTAGGGTTAGGGTTAGGGTTAGGGTTAGGGTTAGGGTTAGGGTTAGGGTTAGGGTTAGGGTTAGGGTTAGGGTTAGGATGAATGAACACCGCAAGAACAATCCAAGATAAGGGTTAGGGTTAGGGTTAGGGTTAGGGTTAGGGTTAGGGTTAGGGTTAGGGTTAGGGTTAGGGTTAGGGTTAGGGTTAGGGTTATGGTTTGGGTTAGGGTTAGGGTTAGGGTTAGGTTTAGGATGAATGAACACCGCAAGAACAATCCAAGATTAGGGTTAGGGTTAGGGTTAGGGTTAGGGTTAGGGTTAGGGTTAGGGTTAGGGTTAGGGTTAGGGTTAGGGTTAGGGTTAGGGTTAGGGTTAGGGTTAGGATGAATGAACACTACAAGAACAATCCAAGATTAGGGTTAGGGTTAGGGTTAGGGTTAGGGTTAGGGTGAATGAACACCGCAAGAACAATCCAAGATTAGGGTTAGGGTTAGGGTTAGGGTTAGGGTTAGGCTTAGGGTTAGGGTTAGGGTTAGGGTTAGGGTTAGGGTTAGGGTTAGGATGAATGAACACCACAAGAACAATCCAAGATTAGGGTTAGGGTTAGGGTTAGGGTTAGGGTTAGGGTTAGGGTTAGGGTTAGGGTTAGGGTTAGGGTTAGGGTTAGGGTGAATGAACACCGCAAGAACAATCCAAGAATAGGGTTAGGGTTAGGGTTAGGGTTAGGGTTAGGGTTAGGGTTAGGGATAGGGTTAGGTTTAGGGTTAGGGTTAGGATGAATGAACACCACAAGAACAATCCAAGATTAGGGTTAGGGTTAGGGTTAGGGTTAGGGTTAGGGTTAGGGTTAGGGTTAGGGTGAATGAACACCGCAAGAACAATCCAAGAATAGGGTTAGGGTTAGGGTTAGGGTTAGGGTTAGGGTTAGGGTTAGGGTTAGGGTTAGGGTTAGGATGAATGAACACCGCAAGAACAATCCAAGATTAGGGTTAGGGTTAGGGTTAGGGTTAGGGTTAGGGTTAGGGTTAGGGTTAGGGTTAGGGTTAGGGTTAGGATGAATGAACACCGCCAGAACAATCCAAGATAAGGGTTAGTGTTAGTGTTAGTGTTAGGGTTAGGGTTAGGGTTAGGGTTAGGGTTAGGGTTAGGGTTAGGTTTAGGATGAATGAACACCGCAAGAACAATCCAAGATTAGGGTTAGGGTTAGGGTTAGGGTTAGGGTTAGGGTTAGGGTTAGGGTTAGGGTTAGGGTTAGGGTTAGGGTTCGGATGAATGAACACTACAAGAACAATCCAAGATTAGGGTTAGGTTTAGGGTTAGGGTTAGGGTTAGGGTTAGGGTTAGGGTGAATGAACACCGCAAGAACAATCCAAGATTAGGGTTAGGGTTAGGGTTAGGGTTAGGGTTAGGGTTAGGGTTAGGGTTAGGGTTAGGATGAATGAACACCGCTAGAACAATCCAAGATTAGGGTTGGGGTTAGAGTTAGGGTTAGGGTTAGGGTTAGGGTTAGGGTGAATGAACACCGCAAGAACAATCCAAGAATAGGGTTAGGGTTAGGGTTAGGGTTAGGGTTAGGATTAGGGTTAGGGTTAGGGTTAGGGTTAGGGTTAGGGTTAGGGTTAGGGTGAATGAACACCGCAAGAACAATCCAAGAGTAGGATTAGGGTTAGGGTTAGGGTTAGGGTTAGGGTTAGGATGAATGAACACCACAAGAACAATCCAAGATTAGGGTTAGGGTTAGGGTTAGGGTTAGGGTTAGGGTTAGGGTTAGGGTGAATGAACACCGCAAGAAAAATCCAAGAATAGGGTTAGGGTTAGGGTTAGGGTTAGGGTTAGTGTTAGGGTGAATGAACACCGCAAGAACAATCCAAGAATAGGGTTAGGGTTAGGGTTAGGGTTAGGGTTAGGGTTGTTAGGGTTAGGGTTAGGGTTAGGATTAGGGTTAGGGTTAGGGTTGGGGTTGGGGTTAGGGTTAGGGTTAGGGTTAGGGTTTGGGTTAGGGTTAGGGTTAGGGTTAGGGTTAGGGTTAGGATGAATGAACACCGCAAGAACAATCCAAGATTAGGGTTAGGGTTAGGGTTAGGATGAATGAACACTACAAGAACAATCCAAGATTAGGGTTAGGGTTAGGGTTAGGTTTAGGATGAATGAACACCGCAAGAACAATCCAAGATTAGGGTTAGGGTTAGGGTTAGGGTTAGGGTTAGGGTTAGGGTTAGGGTTAGGGTTAGGGTTAGGGTTAGGGTTAGGGTGAATGAACGCCGCAAGAACAATCCAAGCTTAGGGTTAGGGTTAGGGTTAGGGTTAGGGTTAGGGTTAGGGTTAGGGTTAGGGTTAGGGTGAGGGTGAGGGTGAGGGTTAGGGTGAATGAACACCGCAAGAACAATCCAAGATTAGGGTTAGGGTTAGGGTTAGGGTTAGGGTTAGGGTTAGGGTTAGGGTTAGGGTTAGGGTTAGGGTGAATGAACACCGCAAGAACAATCCAAGATTAGGGTTAGGGTTAGGGTTAGGGTTAGGGTTAGGGTGAATGAACACCGCAAGAACAATCCAAGAATAGGGTTAGGGTTAGGGTTAGGGTTAGGGTTAGGGTTAGGGTTAGGGTTAGGGTTCGGGTTAGGGTTCGGGTTAGGGTTAGGGTTAGGGTTAGGGTTAGGGTTAGGGTTAGGGTTAGGGTTAGGATGAATGAACACCGCAAGAACAATCCAAGATTAGGGTTAGGGTTAGGGTTAGGGTTAGGGTTAGGGTTAGGGTTAGGGTGAATGAACACCGCAAGAACAATCCAAGAATAGGGTTAGGGTTAGGGTTAGGGTTAGGGTTAGGGTTAGGGTTAGGGTTAGGGTTAGGGTTAGGGTTAGGATGAATGAACACCGCAAGAACAATCCAAGATTTGGGTTAGGGTTAGGGTTAGGGTTAGGGTTAGGGTTAGGGTTAGGGTTAGGGTTAGGGTTAGGGTTAGGGTTAGGATGAATGAACACTACAAGAACAATCCAAGATTAGGGTTAGGGTTAGGGTTAGGGTTAGGGTTAGGGTTAGGGTGAATGAACACCGCAAGAAAAAATCCAAGATTAGGGTTAGGGTTAGGGTTAGGGTTAGGGTTAGGGTTAGGGTTAGGGTTAGGGTTAGGGTTAGGATGAATGAACACCACAAGAACAATCCATGATTAGGGTTAGGGTTAGGATTAGGGTTAGGGTTATGGTTGGGGTTAGGGTTAGGGTTAGGGTTAGGGTTAGGGTTAGGGTTAGGGTTAGGGTTAGGGTTAGGGTTAGGGTTAGGATGAATGAACACCGCACGAACAATCCAAGATAAGGGTTAGTGTTAGTGTTAGTGTTAGTGTTAGGGTTAGGGT